>NC_045960.1:95403546-95703546 GCF_010909765.2 Amblyraja radiata
CTGCTGGCTTCCTCCACGTCGCTCGATCCCAGCAGAGCATTTCCAGCTTTGTTCACCGTCTCCACCGTGGATTTGTGAGCCAGAACATCATTCTGCAGGATCTAGAAATACAAAACACGCTTTAGAAAGATGGTGGACACAAAATGCTGGCGTAACTCAGTGGGACAGGCAGCATCTCTGGAGAGGAGGAATGGGTGACGTTTCCGGTTGAGACCCTTCTTCAGACTGGTTAGGGATAAGGGAAACGAGAGATATAGACAATGATGTAGAGAGATAAAGAACAATGAATGAAAGATACGCAAAAATGTAACGATGATAAAGGGAAGAGGCCATTGTTAGCTGTTTGTTGTGTGAAAGCGAGAAGCTAGTGTGACTTTGGGGGGGGGGGGGGGGGGGGGGGGGGGGGGGGAGAATTTTAGAGCCACGGCAACAGCTCCAGCGCTGGACAGCTGTACAGACAAAGTAATTGTCACAGTGAAAGAGCAAAATCAGACAACACTATCCCGGTTGCTGTCAGGTAACATCTGTTAGGTTTATCTGTGGACAATCAGGCCCCTAGAGACTTGGCTCAGGTTAACATCCAACCTGTCACCAGTGGATGCTAAGGCACACGCCAAGTGTTCATTTGACAGGATCTTGCCACATCCAAGCAAAGGAAAGTTCAACTCTGACGAAAATAGGTGAGGAAAATATAGGAACAGAGAAAATAGGTGCAGGAGTAGGCCATTTAGTCCTTCGAGCCAGCACCACCGTTCAATATGATCATGGCTGATCATCCAAAGTCAGTACATCCGTTCCTGCTTTCTCCCCAGCCCTAAGAGCTATATCTAACTCCGTTAGCCCAAAGAGCTATAATCTAACTCTCTCTTGAATACATCTCTTGAGTAAAGAGAACAACAAGCCATCAGTCTGAGCACAATCAATAATCGCATTAGGGAATGTTCGTGACCCAGGTGGTAGTGAGGACAATTGGATCATAAGGCTCAAGTCTCCAGAGTGGTTGACAAGAATATTAACTATTCCAGAGGGTCTTGTTTCACTACAGCGCAGGGATTGCTCGGAGCTGCGGTCCATATTCAGCTTTTATTTGTGTAATGGAGCCTGAAATAGGTACCGTGAAGATAGACACAAAAAGCTGATGTAACTCAGCAGGACAGGCAGCATCTCTGGAGAGAAGGAATGGGTGACGTTTCAGGTCGGGACCCTTCTTCAGACTGAGAGTCAGAGGAGAGGGAAGCGCAATATGGAAGGGTACAAAGAACGGTTCACAGCCGACGATGATCAAGGAAATGTACAACGGTTCATTGTTGGATGAAGTGCTTCCAAAGGGCTGCACGATTACTGTGAATGCACAACACCGAACATGTCTACTGAAACTCTGCAAACCTGTACGTCTTTGGAGTGCGGGAGGAAACCGGTGTAACTGGCTTGGTAAATGTAAAAATTGTCCCTCGTGGGTGTAGGTTAGTGTTAATGTACGGGGATCGCTGGTCGGCGCGGACCCGGTGGGCCAAAAGGGTCTGTTTCCGCACTGTATCTCTAAACTAAACTAAACCAGTATAGACTCAAAGGGCTGAATCAGCAGATTACATAAACTGCGGGAAGGTAAAGTCCACGTCAGCCTTATAGCCGGAGGAAATTGATAACTGAAGGTGACATAACGTACATGATGTTTGGCAATTGCAATTTCAATTGCTTTAGGATCTCCACCAACAGTTTTCTGCTCATTTAGTAGCTCCTCGGTGTGGGTCAGCCATGTCATCAGTTCATCTAGAGCATGTTGGAACTGTCCCAAAGCTAACAGCGCATCTTCCAATTTGTGCTGCAAATACAAAGGAATAAGTACATAAATGGCAGAACCCTCCCGTAAAATCAAAACAAATATTCAATTCTTTCCTCCTTCAAATTGAAGTCTCCCATCAATGAATTTCATCACCCATTTTGCTCAGATACTCACACACCCAGCTGCAGTGTTGGAAATCTCTGTGGCTTACCATTAATGTACAATATTAAAGGCAATAGATCAGATTTTAGCCAAAGGCCTTAGGCTAGATTGGCATATGCAAATTCCAAAACCAGTGGAGTTCATTACCTGTCTGTTGACAATTTTCCCATCCAGATTTTCCCAGAAATGCTTCAGCTCGTGTAGAGGCTCCTGTACCACCCGACTGTCACTTTCTTCATTTACTTTCTTCAGCAACAATTCTCCCTGATGGTTCAGCCGCTCCATTTCTATCTGCTGCTGATATGCTTCAGTCTTGAAGTGCTGTTGAAAGTCAGTGTGTCAAAGACAGAATCAGGATCAAGCACACAACACTCCTTTCAGATTCAAAGTGTTTAGTCTGTGCTTTCACAAACTAAAAGTGACATTAATCTTCAATTCTGATGATCGGATTAGCTGCAGATTATATACCTTAAGCTCGGCAATTTGTTGTTTCACTGTCTCCAGATCTGTACCAACTGGGTGCATTGTATTCAATTTACTTTCTGCAAAGTCCATCCAGTCAAACATGGCCTGAATTTAAAAGAGGAAAATAGCGCACAATTTGTTAATCCGTTAATATAATTTGTCATACAGCATATCCAATACAACCAAAGTCTCTGAAAAAGAACGCAAAACTTGTGCCAAGAATTTCATCATTAGTATTTGGTTGACATGAAGGATTGCGTGGTCCAGCCATTTAAAAAGGCCCAATATTCTCTACACAAGTTACAGGTACCAGTGTGGAAATTAAATGGTTTGTAGTGGTTCAGAGTTTGTGGCAGAAACAGGAAAGGGAGGGGACACTAATAAAACTGAATTATTGTTGTTTCCCCAGATACTAAACACCTGATCTTCTGTTCCAAAGAAGGTACAGAATATTAGTCAGGAGTTTAATGTATGCTCAAATTATACTATGGCGTCTGTTTTGTGTCTCTGCTCAAGTCTAATGTCATCCATTATGTTCAGAGGTCATAGTTCTCGACCTTTTCATGGTCTCCTCGTTGTAAACATGTCAAAATCTATTCACCCAGGGATTAACAAAGAACTGCACAACAATTGTATTTATATGTGTTCAAAAGGGAACTGCAGATGCTGGAATATCGAAGGTACACAAAATTGCTGGGGAAACTCAGCGGGTGCAGCAGCATCTATGGAGCGAAGAAGGGTTTCGGCCCGAAACGTCGCCTATTTCCTTCGCTCCATAGATGCTGCTGCACCCGCTGAGTTTCCCCAGCAATTTTGTGTACCAATTGTATTTATATACCTCAACCGAGTGTCAGATCAACACTTCAATGATTTTCAGGGTTATGATCATCTAAACTTCTTTCAGCCATAGATGTAGCCATCCAAGTGATTTCTATTCCACCTACTCCCCCCCCCTTAATCTATTATCATTTTCACATTAAAAATGTAATTTCCTGTTTCAGGCAAAGTAATCCAACTCGGAAGGTGCAACATGTAAACAATGATATTATACACTGAATACCTCTGACGTTGCAGCATTGACTTCCTCATCAGATGTTCCAGAGGCACTTTATGCAAAGATCCTTTGGAACATTGGAGACTCAAAATTCACCATCCCCATTTGCTTAAGACAAGCAAAATTACAGGAAGTATGTGATTTTCCGACCGGCGTCAGGAAGGAGATGATCTCAATCCCACTGGATTACCTTTAATGTGCGGTTTGTTTTATAAGCAGAATGGAAATCATTTATGAAGTGAAAAGGCATTAGATACCAGTGATTCAATGTTGCGTTATATATCACATATGCAACTGCACAGTGAAATTCTTTTGCATATGGTATACATGCCAATGCTGCCATTTTTGGCACCATTATTCAAAGTGCATAAAATAATTAAAAACTAGGAAACAATACCTGCAGTGCATCCTGGAACTGAACTGCCTCCAGCATGGCTTCATCCAGCTGATCAATATGATCTTTCCATGCCTTATTCAGATTACCCCAGGTACCATTCAGCTACAGGCAGAAAACAAGAAACATGTAGATGGTGCAAACGAGTCTTCATTTAAAAACCAAAGTAAATCAGTTCATAAATTTGCATACAATTATTCTTCCACAATTAGGATGCAAATTATACATTAAACATTAGCTACGCTGGTCATAAAATTGATGGAGTCATCTGTCCCCATTTTCTACACCATTCCCGCATCACCCCTTATAGAAACATAGAAAATAGGTGCAGGAGTAGGCCATTCGGCCCTTCGAGCCTGCACCGCCATTCAATATGATCATGGCTGATCATCCAACTCAGTATCCTGTACCTGCCTTCTCTCCATACCCCCTGATCCCTTTAGCCACAAGGGCCACATCTAACTCCCTCTTAAATATAGAGAATGAACTGGCCTCAACTACCTTCTGTGGCAGAGAATTCCACAGATTCACCACTCTCTGTGTAAAAAATGTTTTTCTCATCTCGGTCCTAAAAGATTTCCCCTTATCCTTAAACTGTGACCCCTTGTTCTGGACTTCCCCAACATCGGGAACAATCTTCCTGCATCTAGCCTGTCCAACCCCTTAAGAATTTTGTACGTTTCTATAAGATCCCCCCTCAATCTTCTAAATTATAGCGAGTACAAGCCGAGTCTATCCAGTCTTTCTTCATATGAAAGTCCTGACATCCCAGGAATCAGTCTGGTGAACCTTCTCTGTACTCCCTCTATGGCAAGAATGTCCTTCCTCAGATTAGGAGACCAAAACTATACGCAACTGTATCTTAATTAATCCACTGGCTGAATACTGTTCACACATTGTGATGTTGGAGCAGCAGTGGTCAACGGATGACAATCAAAAGAAGGAACCCTGGCTTGAGCAATCAAGATCAATTTTACAGTCCTGACACTGGTCAAAGACCACCACTCACAATTTATTGATCCATTTTACACAATGGCGCAGTTATTCACTGAACAAGCGGTCAAATGAATCATGCCGGGATTTTTTAGAATCAGAATCACACTTTATTTGCCAAGTATGTTTCGCAACATACGAGGAATTTCATTGGCCAGGTCAGTCATACAATTAAAAGCAACAGATCACTCAAAAACATATTTAACATGAACATCCACTACAGTGACTCCTGCACATTCCTCACTGTGATGGAAGGTGAAATAAAGTTCAAGTCCCTTCCCTTAGTTCTTCCTCAGTCGTGGGCCTCGAGCCCCCATTGACACCAACAATATACCAAGCTCTTTAACATAACATTGTAGGCCGCACAACTCATCAGGGCCATGCCGGCTCTCCAGATGAGCAACCCCCATCACTCCCATCCCCCCTCTCATTATCTCCCTGTAACCCTGCAACTCCCCTTTGACACTTCTGCCACTCACTTCCACTGAAGGGGAATTTACTGTGGCCAGCTGACCCAGCTGCATGACTTTGGAATGTGGGAAGAAGCCAGGGTACCCATGGTTATTTATGTAGTGAAGGGAGAACCTGGAAATCCACATTCACAACACCGAAGGCCAAGATTGACCTCAGGTCACTGGAGCTGTGGGGCTGTAGCAATGACTCCCGCACCATTCTACAATTGTAAATTTGTTGCCTCATGTAACAGTACACCACATGAACAGGCCCTTCGGCCCACAATGTCTATGCCAACCACAGTGCCAAGTTAAACATCTCCTGTGCCAGCACGTGACCCATCTCCCTCCATTTCCTGCCTGTTCAGGAGCCTGGCTAAATGCCCCTTATACATTGACACTGTATCTTTCCACCGCTCTCCCTCAAATTGGGGAGCATTTTTTAGAAAGGTCATGGTATTAAGTTGCACTTCAGAGGATTTTTCCTTTAACCCAACACCTCAGTGTAAACTTATATAAGAATGAAATTAATGTGCTGGAAAAGTTTCAGAGAAGGCTGGCAAGACTAACACCTGGAATGGTCAGGTTGCCTCATGAAGAAGCGTTGGACAATCTAGAGTTTCTGTGCATGAGCACACACTCAAAATCTACTTCAACAATCAATAAGGAGACTGAGAATCAGCCTTCATCATTACCCGGCACTGTGAGCTGTGCATGGTTTAATACTCTTCATTAGACTAAGCGTGTTATAAATATATTTTTGAATAATCGACAAGTTTTTTCTAGCTTAAGCCTACATTATCTAAAACACAGGGGACACACCTCATCCACATTTTTCTTCACCACTGGCTTATCAGGTTCTCCACAGGCTGAGGTCAGCTCAGCTCCAAGGTTCTGTACAATCTCCAGCTCTTCCTGAAGTCCATCGATTTCTTCTTTGATTGCCTAGAAAGCAAAACGAAATCAGCCACATCTATTAAAATGACTGCAGACAAAAACCAAATCTTAGAAAATGAGATACATCTTATGTGGTTAGCAGTGGTCCCTCGAACAATAATTACCTTTCCCAAAATACTCAATTCCATTCACGTCACAGCTGAATTACTTTCCCCAAACCTCACTGCAGGCTAGATCAAGATTCCAGAGACACCAGTCACCTTCTGGAACTGTGCCAAGTCACCATTAATCACTTCTTAGCTTGGCCAACATGAGCAGATGGAGTCATTGACCGCTGAGAAGATCACTTCACAGTTTGAATTTCTTTACTACTCCTACACCACCCAACCTCCGAATCTCTCCCCCACACTCACAGGAATGGCTTGCGTAGCTCGGGTCAGTCACTTGGCAGTGAAACATCTGTGGAAAACCTGGACAGTCGCAGAGCCAGGAATTTTGAGGCCAATGAGCACATCAGCACCAACGCGTCAGTCAGATCTATAGGCTCAGCATGGAGCAAACTGTGAGAATTTCTATTTGTTCTCCATTTCCAGTTGATTCTTATTAGGAAGGAATCCCGATGAGAGGTGCAAACTGATTGAAGGTTTATTTACTCAGTTTAATATGCTGGCATGAGATGTCTTTACATGGTAATGGCTTTTCAGCATTCATCTAACATTACAGCTTGGTGTATCTCATATTTTTCACCATGTGGGAGGAGATCTCTCTGCCCATCGAGTCTATGTCAGCTCTCAGACCAATCCCCATAAGTCCCATTATACACAACCCTGCCCTTGGCTCCCTGCAACCTATTCTCTCCCACTTGGTCATCTATTCCACTCTGATTCTCGTACCACCAACCCTCATCAGCAGCGATGCACCACAGACAATCAAACCACTAAATGGAAGATAAACACAAATGCTGGAGTAACTCAACGGGTCAGGCAGCATCCCCGGAGAAAAGGAATAGGTGACCTGTCGGGTCAAGACCCTTCTTCAGACAAGTAGTGTTTGAGAATTTGTAGGAAGGAACTGCAGATGCTGGTTTAAACCAAACATAGACACAAAAAGCTGGAGTAACTCAGTGGGCCAGACAGCATCTAAGAACGGTCTCAACCCGAAACGTCACCTATTCCTTTTCTCCAGAGATGCTGTCTGACCCGCTGAGTTACTCCAGCTTTTTGTGTCTATCTTTGGTAGTATTTGAGATGTGGGCGGAAACCAGGGCACCCGAGGGATGCGTAGGCAGGGAGACCATGCAAACTCCACACAAACAGCAGAATGTGGTTGGGATCAAAATCACGGGAGCGGTCTCAATCAAGGACCCAGGTCGCATGCTTTTAGCCAATACTTCTGCTGCACGATGCTGAAAAAGTGGTAAGCTACTGAAAACTAAGGGTTGTAATGGAGATTGGACAGAGTCAAGCAGGGACCGTCTCGTGGGTAACGCTGGGAACAAGCACATTCTGCTTCCTTCAACGGCAGGAAGCCAGATGAGAAATCTGTGCTGCGGTCACATAAAATTGGCAGTGGGTCTGTTCAACATCTGCAGGGGAGGCAGCTGTGATAAAAAGAGCAGGGGATCCCATCTTTGTCAGCAAATAAATTGTGGTGTGTGGTGTAATGGAGCACTAGTCGGATGCTGGTCACAGGAACATCTTAAGCAGCCACAGCTTCTCCAGTTTTCAGCTGCCCTCCCCCGATCCGGGGGAAAATGTTGACACTGCTACACAAGGCACCATTACCCCAGAAATAGCGACCCTCGAAGCCATTCGTCTTCCTATCCACCCGGCTCTCATTAACCAGGGATCAGCACTCTCCATTTTAGACGCAAACCACACAAATCCATTCCTGACGTGATGGTCGAACCATTCCCTATAATTCACACTCCTTTGGGTCATCTCTCTGATATGAATGAGGCAATGTATATGAAACAGAAGCACGCAGCATGGGATGGCTGCTTTACTTGCCTCTGGGGAGATCTAATGGCTGGATAAAGATAAATGAACACCAGTGTCTGTAGCTGACTCAATTCCCAGCACGCTCTTTAACAAGGTTATTTTTGACATTACTAATCAGTAAACCATCTCCTCCCCATCCTAACAGCCACAAATAAAAAAGGCAGGCATTACAAAAAAGCTTCATACCAACAACTGATTACATTTAATCCAACCTAGTATAGCTTTGCCATAATTGCACATGTTTAGGAGTACCCAGATTTTGGGAAACAGCTTCTGCATGCTCAATACTGATCAGGTAGGATGACACAACGTCATTTAAAGTGGAATCCTTAAGGTTAAGGATCTGATATTGAATTGATCTGCATCAGAAATACAGGACATAAACATAATGACTATTTGAACTAAAGGTGCTCACTCCAAAATTAAAATTAGGAAAGAAATATCTTCCATTATTTAAACTCAAATTACGTATGAATTAAAATTAAAAACTGCTAGAAATCCAAGGTTAGGACTAATAGTTTAGTTTAATTTAGGTCACGGGAAGAAGGTACAAACTCCTTTCAGACAGCACCCGTAGTCAGGATCGAACCCGGGTCTCTGGCGCTGTAAGTCAGCAACTCTACTGCTGCACCACCGTTCCACCCATGTAATGATAGATTCAGTCAAATAATTGGTCTGATCACAACATTGCATGCTTATCCTTCCATAACCCTCTGTCAATGGGTCCTTAGCCTCTCTCCGCTGTAGAACTGCTTTTTGTCCAGTGGCTGAATATTTGATTGGGATTTTTCTTACTGTGCGATTCTAAAACAACTTGGCTGTGGACTTACCGTACTTTTATGCAATCCAAACTGGCAACTAAAACAATAGGAATCCAGCCATCTCCATTGTTCACACATGGAGAGGTATAAATCAAGGATTGTAATGGCACAATACACACGTTTTGTGCTGTCAGTACTACCTTGGTATATAGAAACATAGAAATTAGGTGCAGGAGTAGGCCATTCAGCCCTTCGAACCTGCACCGCCATTCAATATGATCATGGCTGATCATCCAACTCAGTATCCCGTACCTGCCTTCTCTCCATACCCCCTGATCCCTTTAGCCACAAGGGCCACATCTAACTCCCTCTTAAATATAGCCAATGAACTGGCCTCAACTACCTTCTGTGGCAGATAATTCCAGAGATTCACCACTCTCTATGTGAATGAAATATGGAAACATGACTTAAGGGGCTGTCCCACTGCGGTGACCTAATTGGCGAGTTTAGAAGAGTTTGCCCTCGACTCATACTCGCAGCATGGTCGACACGAGGTCCTAGGAGGTCTTTATAACTCTCCTTCATGCTCGAGAATAGTCCCCGCGTACTCGAGGCCTCAGCTAGGTCGCGGCGTATTTTTCAACATACTGAAAAATGCCCGCGAATAAAAAAAGGTCGCCATGGAAAAAAAATCAATTTTTTTTTTTTACTTGTAGGTTTAGTCGAAGTAGGTCGGCATGTTATTCATAGGTAATCGAGGGTAGTCGAAGGTAATCGAAGGTAGTCATAGATAGTCTTCAACATAGTCGAAGGGAGGTCGAAGGAATCGAAGGAGGTCGTCTTCACTCTCCACTATTCGGTGTCTAATATTCCCAAAGCTAGTCTTCTACATAGTCGAAGGAGGTCTTCACATGACACTTTTTCAAACTTTCCTAAACTTTTCTAAACTCGCCAATTAGGTCGCCGCAGTCCCTTTACATGATTTCCTCTGTGTGTTATTTGGATAGACATTTACAGGACATGGTCACACATGCATAATATAAAGGGCAAGAATTTCTTCCCAGTGACGCTTGATGTACAATACAGATTTCCTCACCACCAGTGCTTCCTGCTGTTCTTTGACCACGGATGGATCTATACCAGGTTCCTCCAATTCTTGGATCAAGTCTTGAGTATCCTTAATGGTGGCAATCAGGGCGGAATGATCACACCAGAATTTCTCTGCCAGGTCCATCACGTCGAGCAGCTTCGCCTCCCGTTCCTCTGCCCGGGTTCTGATGTCCGCCCAGTAGAAAACCATCTTGTCCAACTGCTCTTGAACAGCTTAAAAACACAACCACCTTATCAGAAACTAGTCAATCCCACCATGTTAAACTAACGTAATTAGACCAGCAATCCAGATGCACGGCGTAACAATCCACGTTTAAATTCACTGCAGAAAATTGGGGATTTGAATACAGTTTAAAACCAATTTGGAACTGATGAACTTTCAAACGTAAACTTGACAATTAGGTTGTGGGACTGTCATGTCGCTTATCCACCAACTAACTTTTTACCAGAATGCTGTCTGGATCAGACAGTTTCAGCTGCAGGGAGTGGTTGGATAGACTTGGATTGCTTTCTCTGGAACATCTGGGGTTGAGGTGAGACTTGATAGAAGTATGTAAAACTATGAGAGGCATAGATAGGGTAGACAGTCAGAACATTCTTCGCTGGGTTGGAAATGTCCGACACCAGAGGACATGGCTTTGAGGAGAGAGGGGGGAAATTTTAATGTATTTGCAGGGTGTTTTTTTTACACAGATAGTAGTGTGGGCCTGGAATATGTTGCCAGGGGTGGTGGTAGACAATAGACAATAGGTGCAGGAGTAGGCCATTCGGCCCTTTGAGCCAGCACCGCCATTCAATGTGATCATGGCTGATCAACCCCATTCAGTACCCCATTCCTGCCTTCTCCCCATATACCCTGACATCTGCTATTTTTAAGTGCCTTATCTAGCTCTCTCTTGAAAGCATCCAGAGAACCTGCCTCCACTGCCCTCTGAGTGGCAGATACGATAGTGGTGTTTAGGCTTCTAGATAAGCATATGGAAGTGCAGGGAATAGAGGGATATGGATCATGTCCAGGCAGATGAGATCAGCTCAACTTGGCATCAAGTTCGGCACAAACATTGTGGGTCGAAGGGCCCGTTCCTGAGCTGTACCGTTCTACGTTCTAAACTACTCAAGAATGCCCAGACTAGATTTCACCAAAACTAGACTCCAGTCCCATCACAGCCTCAGTCCAACTAAGAATGTGCCAAGGAGCCGAACTCCAATGGTGAGGAGAGAGTGACTGCCCTCGACAACAAGGCTGCTGTTGACCAGATGACGATACGATAGAACTTTATTTATCCCAGGAGGGAAATTGATCTGCCAACAGCCATAGAAACACAAATAATGAAACATGAAATTAACGGGACGAGTGAAAAAGATTGGGGATGTGCAAAGATTGGGGAGGTGGGGAGTCAGTCTCAATCTACCCGCACGACAAAAGGGGGAGGAGTTGTACAGTAATGCCCCTGTCCCACTTAGGAAACCTCTGGAGACTTCGGGCCCCACCCAAGGTTTCCGTGCGGTTCCCGGAGGTTTTTGTCAGTCTCCCTACCTGCTTCCACTACCTGCAACCTCCGGCAACCACCTGCAACCTCCGGGAACCGCACGGAAACCTTGGGTGGTGCGCAAAGTCTCCAGAGGTTTCCGTTCAGGTTTCCTAAGTGGGACAGGGGCATTATGGTACAGGTACAATGGTGGCATCAAGCAGGAATGTCACGGCCTGATGCAGGAACTACTATGGACTTTGTTTCAGGGTTGCACTACATACTCCGGCTTAGACTATGACAGTCTGGTTACCTCGTATATAATTGATAATTTATTGTATTAGTGTTTATTTATTTGTTGTGTTGTTGTATTAATGTGCGTGCAAAGATGCAGCAGGTAAGAGTTTCACTGTTCCGGTCCTGGTGCAGATAACAATTCAACACTCCTGACTCTTGCCTAGAACCTGTAAGATCACCTTTACCAGAAGGCTGTAGTTCTTTGAGAAGAGAGCTCACCTCCACCTTCATAAGGGCAATTAAAGGCGGGTAATAAATGTTGGCCTTGCCAGCTGACACCACAAATTGACAAAGACAAACGGACCTTATCAATTAGTTCTCAACCACCATTTGTGATGAATCGAATGTGGACAGAAGTCAAAAAGTGCCCAGCAAGGGGCTTTGCTTCCACACAGAATTACCTTTCGCACAGAAGTCTTTGTCGGTTCCTTCGGAGCGTCCGATTAAATCGCCACCTCGTTGTTTGAGGGTGTTGAATGCTGGCTGCAACTTCTCCAGTTCCATGGTTACATTTTTGTTTTCACTGATCTGCTCTCGGATCTTCTCCACCTCGGCCGAGATGGAAGGCGGTTGCCAGAGTCGGACGGCGATGCGTTCCAGAGCCTCGAGCATCGGGCTGATCTTATCGTGAAACTGTAACACAGTCGGAACGCTGGGTCAATGGGCAGTGCAGAATAGATCCCCATGGACTCTGCTTTCATCTGGTGCTACCATTGGGCAGGAGGTACAGAAACAACAAGTCCCACACCATCATGTTCAGGAACATCTATTCTCTTGTGACCACCAGAATCTTGAACCAACCTACACGAGCCTAATCTTACCCTGATGATGGAGCACTACACATTACTATGGTCTTTTTTTCCTAATTATGTTTTTGAAGTCTTTTTTTTTTACAATGTAATGCATAATTTAGTTTTGTGTGTTTGTCAGAGTTTATATGGTACTGGACCAAGTGCAGACCCGTTGGGTCTGCTCCCCCAACGCAGCCGTTCCCTAACCGTAGCCCCCACGGAAGACGTGGTCCTCCAACTCAAGCCGTTCAGGACTCAGCAGTGCGCCTGTTTTTAAATGGCGTCTTTGAGGCGCGAGGTGGGTGCCAGCAACCGTTATGGTCGCTGGCCAGCAGGTGGCGACAAAATGAGTGAGTGGGGGGTGGGGGGTGGGGGGGTGGGGGGGGGCGGGAGAAGGATTTTATTAAAAATGTGTACATAAACACGACGAAATTTAATGAGGAGTGGATACTTGGAATGAAAAGTGAAATCTCTATCGAAAAGGAAAAAATCTGGGCGTTTCTGGGTCTGGTGTTGGCGTTGCAACGAATCAAAGGCACGAATCAAAGGCTGGCAACCACAAGTCAGGCAGAAACACACACAGCCAGCCAACCACAGAGTTTTAATATTATATAGATAGATAGATCCTCATGGACTTTACTTCCCCCCCCCCTCCGACTCCTTGACTCACGTCACCACATTTCCTATAACGTGTGATGGTGCAGCAGGTGTTGTCACACCAATCCAGGGATCAAGGTCCGATCCCGACCTAAGCTGCTGACCTTCATCCCCCCACCACACCCCACACTTCATTCCCTCCCCAACCCCCTCTCTGCCCAGTGCTTCACTTAGACTCATGTCTACTTCTCCACTCCCTCTCCATTTCTTCCTCTAGCTTCACAAATCATAACTCTTCAATCCTTCCATCTCACACCAAGGCTGATACATGGTACAGTAGACACAAAATGCTGGAGTAACTCAGCGGCTTGGTTTCTTGGTCCTCCAAAATATTCCAAATGGAATTTAAACTGGAGGTGGTGAAGGGAGGGATTAAGCCAGAAAGGGTTATTGGGAAGAAAGAGCTACTTTAAATTTAGTTGCATCTGGTTGGGTAACTATAGTTGGGTGGAGATTATAACCATATAACCATATAACAATTACAGCACGGAAACAGGCCATCTCGACCCCTCTAGTCCGTGCCGAACACATAATCTCCCCTAGTCCCATATACCTGCGCTCAGACCATAACCCTCCATTCCTTTCCCATCCATATAACTATCCAATTCATTTTTAAATGATAAAAACGAACCTGCCTCCACCACCTTCACTGGAAGCTCATTCCACACAGCTACCACTCTCTGAGTAAAGAAGTTCCCCCTCATGTTACCCCTAAACTTCAGTCCCTTAATTCTCAAGTCATGTCCCCTTGTTTGAATCTTCCCTACTCTCAGTGGGAAAAGGTTTTCCACTTCAACTCTGTCTATCCCTCTCATCATTTTAAAAACCTCTATCAAGTCCCCCCTTAACCTTCTGCGCTCCAAAGAATAAAGCCCTAACTTGTTCAACCTTTCTCTGTAACTTAGTTGCTGAAACCCAGGCAACATTCTAGTAAATCTCCTCTGTACTCTCTCTATTTTGTTGACATCCTTCCTATAATTAGGCGACCAAAATTGTACACCATACTCCAGAATTGGCCTCACCAATGCCTTGTACAATTTTAACATTACATCCCAACTTCTATACTCAATGTACTTATTCCATGCTTTAATTGTGCGGGGGAAGAACAAATTGCTGTATACATCTGTCTTTGTAGCTGAGCAGGCAGAATCTCTGGAGAAAAGGAATAGGTGACATTTCGGGTCGACACCCTTCTTCAGACCGATACATTATTCTTGCCGTTATTTTGCCCACCTGACACAGATGCAGATCTCTTGCACGCTGGTATAACTACAGACGGGACATTTGTGTATTGATTATAGGCTAAGTGTGACCAGACATGTTGAATCCCCTGACACCACACAGAGAAACGCCTGCACCCAACACACTCTTCCCCAACCCCTCGCCTCACCTCCATCATCTGAGTGATACTGCACAGCACAATTTTGGGACAGTTATTGTTTTCATGTTAAAAAAAAAAAAAAAAGGGGATCAGTTGAGATGGGAAATAAAAATAAAAATAAAATTTCAATTTTAAAGGGAGAAAAAAAAATGTATTAAGTCCTCAGGAATGGGATGAGATAACAACATGGATTCAACCATTATGCAGGATGCCAGATGCAAGGTGAAACAAGGTAATCTGGTGTAGGCTCGAAGGGCCGAATGGCCTACTCCTGCACCTATTTTCTATGTTTCTATGTCATTATACAAGTTCAACAATTTTAAACTTTTCTTTTGAATCATACAGCACGGAAACAGCCCCCTCGTCCCAACTCTTCCATGCCATCCAAGATGGTTCCCTCTGCCTGTGCTTGGCCCATATTCCTCTCAACCTTTCCAATCCCTGTATCTGTCCAAATGTCTTTTAAACATTGTAATTGTACCTACCTTAGCCATCTCCCCTGGCAGCTCGTCCCATATACCCAACCACCTCTCTGCGAAAAGGTTCCCCCCGAGTTCCTTTTAACTTGAGCATAACCGGGATACCCCTTAAAGAATAGAAGGCTGTTGTGGTCTGACGGATAGCAGAGCAGTAATCCATTGTTGGGGAGCTCATACCTGAGTGGATTGGGAAATGGCTTCATCCAGCGATAGGGCCCTTAGCTTAACATCTTCCTTGACCTTGCTGTAAAGGGCATCCGCTGCAATGTACTTCTGTTGAATGGCCAGTCCTTCCAGAGGGCTTAGGTCCAGTAGCTGAGGTCCAGTCTTGTTCATCTTATCGATGTGGGGCTTGTGTTCAGAGATGAGCTCGCGCAGTTGCTGCAACAGAATTAAAACCAACACTTTCCCGTTAAGGTAGACAAAAATGTTGGAGAAACTCAGTGGGCGATGCAGCATCTATGGAGCGAAGGAAATAGGCAACGTTTTGGGTCGAAACCCTTCTTCAGACTGATGTGAGGGTGGGAAGGAAGAAAGGAAGAGGTGAAGCCAGTGGGCTGAGGGGAGCTGAGAAGGGGAGGAGAAAGTAAGGACTACCTGAAATTAGAGAAGTTAATGTTCATACCGCTGGGGTGCAGACTGCCCAAGCGAAATATGAGGTGCTGCTCCTCCTATGCGAATCTAATCCAACCTCGACAATGGAACACTACGCACTACTAGGGTCTTATTTTCTTAATTATGTTTTTGAACAGTCTTTTTTCTTTTACAATATAATGTATAATTTGGTTTAAGAAGGAACTGCAGATGCTGGAAAATCGAAGGTAGACAAAAATGCTGGAGAAACTCAGCGGGTGAGGCAGCATCTATGGAGCGAAGGAAATAGGCAACGTTTCGACTCGAAACGTTGCCTATTCTGAAGAAGGGTTTCGACCCGAAACGTTGCCTATTTCCTTCGCTCCACAGATGCCGCCTCACCCGCTGAGTTTCTCCAGCATTTTTGTCTATAATTTGGTTTTGTGTGTTTGTCAGTCTACGTGCTTATGATGCTGCTGCGTACAAGACTTTCCACTGTACTTGTGCACATAAGAAAATTTACTTGAACTTAAAAAGTATAATTTCCAATCTCTGAAACCAAAAGCAAGCATTTCATTAAATGGGAATGCAGGAGTGTAGGCTATATGACCCACAGTAAGTATCATGTAATTATTTAATTACAACAGTTATAAATGCTAACTTCTCCCAATGTATGGCACATCAATGTAGACGTGTTAAAACTAGAGTACAATGCACTGATGTGAGAGCAAAATGGTGGAAAGCTAGCTCAGAACAAGGTCTGGAACATTGTTCTTTCAATCTGTGCTTTGAAACATTTTGTTGGCCAAACAGAACTTTAAATGAACTTGCCAACCCTGAACTAACTGGCTTAAAACGTATTCTAGGTATACAAAACATTTGTATCCTGGCATGCATCCAGGTCCCAGAGGAGAAAGGAAATTCAAACAAACAAGCTTTGAAGATGACATCATGGGTGAAGGCTTGACCAAAGGGCCTAAAACACAAAATCCTTTCACTTCCTGCAAAACGTGCACTGAAGCAGAGGTTTAGCATTAAGGTGAAGGAGGGGGAAAGCATTGGCCGAGATTTTGCCTGGCAATTGTCAGAATTCAGACATTACTCCCTATATCAGGCAGCATCTTCATATTTCTACAGGTATAAAAGGCAAAATCGGAAAGTTGCTGTGAGTGGCGGTGGGATGTTTACCGACCCCAGACTCCTGAAGCTCAGGAGCTCACCGAAGAAGTATCAAGAGGCAAGAGTGTTTTTTATGTCATGTGTTTCAAAGCAGAACAATGAAATTCTTACTTGAAGGTTTGAACAGGAGGGAAAGGTCCAAGTCCTTAAGGATAAGTTTTTTAATATAACTCTTCGGCAATGTCTCGGAGTAAAATAACTTCTTAATTTTGCACGTTTATTTCCAAAAATACACTGACTTTTTCTTTTAAAAAGCTGTTTCGGAAAAATTGGCATTTCTTTTTAAGCTTCGGAAACAAGGGAAATTAGAAGGAATTTACCCGTTCCTGAATTTGCCTGAGAACCAGTCAGTGTTTTAAGCACAGAATTGCTTTGAGTTTCCTGAACAGGTCGCAGTCATCAACTGGTAAGGTTTCTTCACCATCCTGTGCATTGGGTTTATTTAGACTTTTCCGCACATGCTTCCAGTGCAATCATGATCACTAGCAGAGCCTCACCATTAGCAATACCCCATACCACCGCCACCCCACCCCCAACTTACTTTGTAAATTAGCAACAACTGAGCACAGAACCGGTCCTTTATATTTGGAAGAAAACAGAAATTGTTCATATGGATAGTCAATTTAGCTCTTCCACAATGCATTGTATACACTAACATTGGACCAATTTACCAATTTACCAATTTACGTGCTGGACCAATTTACCCTTTCAAAAAGTCAATGAATGGAGACCATGTTCTAGCAAATAATTCTTGTTTGTCAATTTCAACAAGTCTAGTTCTTTCCAAATGTAAGGTCTCCGACATTTCCATAATCCACATTTTAATTGTGGGGGTTATAGGACCTTTCCAAAAGGTTAATATTAATTTTTTCCCAGTTATTATACGATAATCAAGAAAGTTTCTTTAGTTTGTTGTAAGTCTTGGGCTTTGTTCTGATATTCCTAATACTATTAGTTTTGAGTCGGGATCCAATTGGGTGTTGACAACTTCAGAAATTATTCTAAAAATATCCGTCCAAAAACATTAACTTTAATTTTTTAGGGAAAAATTTGTAACTGAAACCAACAGAGCATTAATAGAGAGACAAGAGGAAAACAATTAACTAGCTGTCTATATCTCTTCTGGTGCACAATCTGAAGCTGCATGTTGTTCAGATGGGTTGATTCTTCCTCAGATAAACTTTCTAGATAAATAAGCCAGGAACAAACAATTCTGCAACATTTTCAGAAAGAAAGTTTAAGGTGCGTGTAACGTGGAGAAAAAAAATCATCGATGATACTAGCAAACTATCTCAGAACCTTCAGTGTGAAGGTGAAATGACAGTGGCTTCCATTACCTGATATACTCCAACCTAGGGCAGCAGCTGAAAGTGTACATGGGAACAGCTGCTCCAAAAACACATGTATTTACAAATGCTAATGTGGGTTGACAGGGAGACGTTAGTGAGATTACAAAGACAAATTGTTTTGATAAATCATTCGTCCAGAGTAGAATATGAACTGACCTACAAATCGTGCGTTCCAGGAACATGCACATTTTCCAGTCTATGCTAATCATCATCAATTAGGAACATTAATGTCAGACCATGTGCCAGTTGCACTTTGACCTAACGAACATGTTCAATGTATTTATTTAGGAACAAAAAGGACAGAAATTGTCTCCACGCTGTATCTCTAAACTCTATACAGCCTCTCCATATAATGCAAACCCTCCAGACTTGGTAACATCCCGAGAATCATTTCTGTATCCTTTCCAGCGGAATGATATCCTTTCTATACACACAGTCGTCCAAATGTGGTCCAGCCATCATGTACAGCTGTAACATAGCATCCCAACTTGTGTACTCAATGCCCTGACTGATGAAGACAAGAGTGCCAAACACCTTCTTCTCCACCCAGTCTACCTGCGTTGACTCTTCCAAAGCTACCCAGACTAGCCAACCATGTCGGAGCTTCTCTAAGTCTGCAGTCAACATTAAATGATGTCCTTCTACTTGTACACCACTGTGCTGCCACCTATGATGTGATCTGCCATCTGGTGGGACAAGATGTAGCCACAGACTGTGATGGAGGAGCCTTCCATAATCATTGTCATGGTACACTCGATATCATTCTATTGCTTGACTAGTCTGTCAGAAGAAACCAAGCAGATGTTCCTTCACTCTTTGTCTTTTTCTATGTTCTATAATCCTTCCGTATTTATCTTTATCTATGTGCTATGCTCTTTCCGTATTTATATTTTTTCCACTTAATCCCCAGGCCGGGAGACCCCAGTCAAATGAATGTGGATTCTGCCCTGTGCCAGGTCTAACAGGTGGACAACACCCACTTCCTAATGCAATACAATAGGGCTCCGCTGCTGGACACCACATGACCAGATGCACCAGCCCCCTTCGTCCTGCTCTTCGAGAGGACTCTGTAAGACCAAGACCCGCTAACCCAAGGAGGCTCATTTCCTTTTGGAACTGCAGGCCACAGCTGGCTCAGTCAGAATAATGGGACGCATGACCTGAAGAAAGACGCTGATCAAAGACGATGAATGATAGAACGGCACAAGGGTTTACTGATGAAAAGCTCTGCCAACAAGTCTCTGAGGATTGGGCTAATAGAATTTTTTTTAATGCATATTTCTGCTTGCGATTTCACAAGCTGAAGACCATTTCGCTTGGGAATATACCATTCAGAATGGGCAGATCTACCCAGTCACTTACCCGAAGTTCTTCCTGCTGTTGCTTCAAAAGCTCAAACTCAATGGCAGGGGTGGGCAACTGGGAAATCAACACCCGGGTCTCTTCAAGCCATGGCCAGAGCTCCTCGTAGGTCTCGCAAAATTGGTTGACTAGAGACTGAGCCCGTTCCAGCTGTAGGTACCGCTCTGCGTTCATCTGGCTGATCACCTCGTACTGCGTCTGCAGCGTGCCCAGCTTCCTCTAAAAACAATCCAAAGCCCTTATGTCAAAGGAAGTAGTAAACAGTCACCTTAAAGAAATCATCTTTTCCTCATTCACAATTTCATCACTCAAACATGGGTCTGTAATCACTGCAGATGAAGGTGGCTCACACATGCTCCAACATAAGGCAAATAACATGGAATTGCCTCCTTCATCAATGTACCTTCAGGGTTACTTTCTCCTCTTCAGTGCTAGAAGTCATTATTTCATCTCCATTCATGACAAGTTCATCAATTGTGTCTTTGTGTCGCAAAATATCCATTGAAAATGCCTTCAAACACAGAGAAGAATATATCAGCACCGTTAATTTCTATTTTAATTACAGGAACAAATAAAACTGCTGGAAGTACCACTTTAGGTAGACACAAAATGATGGAGTAACTCAGCGGGGCAGGCAGCAACTCTGGAGAGAAAGAATGGGTGACATTTTGGGTCGAGACCCTTCTTCAGAATCATCACTTTAACAGCTTTGCACAACAATGAAATGGTAGTATTAAATATATTAAGTCCAAATCTCTCTGCAGTTCTGGCAAGGACCAATGCAATGACCTGGCACTCTCCTATAAATTACACAGAGGTTACAGCGAGTGAATCTTGCTCAGATTGCACAGACCACTGACTCCAGGCCAAGTCTCTTCCATCAGAACTTCATTAGTTTTTCCCTCACTATCCCGCACCTGCAAATGGTTAAGTGGTTCAAGGCCTTAAAATAGACCTCACCTGAAGCCACAATGGACTTTCCATATAACCATATAACAATTACAGCATGGAAACAGGCCAACTCGGCCCTTCTAGTCCGTGCCGAACACGTATTCTCCCCTAGTCCCATCTACCTGCACTCAGACCATAACCCTCCATTCCATCATTGAACGAGCAAGATCTTCTTTGCCCCTAAATGCCCCAATCTGATCAATATTTTGTGACGAGCAATACTCTCAGCTGCTTGGTTGCAATGGTGTACATGAAATTGAAAAGACATCCAAAGTATTCATGCTCTTGTCAAGCGTTTACAGCTCAGAGAAGAGCTGGGCAGAGGAAAGGGCATTACGTATGAAGGCAAGGGTGCTTTAAGCAGGGTCTTACATATCGTGTAATGGAGCTGCTCTACCAAGCTATGTAAGTAACTGGATGTTCAATTCAAAACAACAACACACTTCAGAAGAATTGCAGAGTGTACCTCTTTTATAAATGCTCATAATGAACCTGAGATTATATTGTAATAACATGCAGACACTGGCTGCCGAGTTCACTGCATTACCTTTTGAACTTGCAGCTCTGCAGAAGTCTGGTCTTGCTCAAGTCTTATGTCACCAAGTGATCTCAGCTTCCTCTCCGTTTCTGCGATCCAGGCAATCTCTCCATCTGCTCTTTGCTCGAACTGATGAGAAGAAAGACAAACAGTCAAGCCATGGAGTAGAGTCTTCCAAACCTCATTCCGCCAACTGTGTTTGCTTTCGCCTCACGAGAAAACCAGTCTTTCTAGGTTCTTAGGTAGACACAAAATGCTGGAGTAACTCAGCGGGGACAGGCAACATCTCTGGAGAGAAGGAATGGGTGACGTTTCGGGTCGAGACCCTTCTTCAGACTGGTGTCAGGGGAGTGGGCGGGACAGAGATAGAATGTAGTCGGAGACAGTAAGACTGGTGGGGGAAATGGGAAGGGGGAGGGGATGGAGAAAGAGGGAAAGCAAGGGCTATTTGAAGTTAGAGAAGTCCATGTTCATACCGCGGGGGGTGTAAGCTTCTTACCTTGTTTGGGTAATCACTGCCACACAGACTGGTGACCAAGAGCAAGGAGGTGTAGATCTCTCCCCTTGACCCACTTTAACATTCCTACTGCTGCAACGCACACTAGAAACCAAGACTGCCACCTTCCAAGAATATTTCTCCATAGAATCTCTTGGAATGGCTTCCACTGCCCAAGGGGCTTGGGAAATAATTTTCCAACATAGTCTTATCTCCCTCCCCCCCCACCCCCTACATGGAGATGTCTAGGCTGGAGCCACTGGCCTGGAATCATATAGATGTACAGCATGGAATCAGGCCCTTCGGCCCATTGAGTCCATGCTAACCATCAAGCATCCATTAGTACTATTCTTAACACAAATCTAACTTTATTGCTGTTGGCTTATTATCTTCACATGTACCACGATATAGTAACAAATCTTGTTTGCATGCTATCCAGTCAAAACATACTATACACAAGTACAACAGGTAGTGCAATGGGGAAAATGCCAGAGAGAGGAATATAGCGTTACACCATGATGGTATTTTTGTTACAGATAATGTGCAGATAAAGAAAGTGCCAGGTCTGCAGTGAGTCAGGTTGGGGAAGCTACACCTTAGCTGGCTGGAGGAGCATTCAGTAGTTTGATAACAGTGGGGATGAAGCTGTTTCTGAATCTATTTGAATGTAGTCTTTTGCATCTTCTGCCTGACAGGTGGTGCTGGGTCGAAGGGCCGAATGGCCTGCTCCTGCACCTATTTTGCTTTGTTTTTATGTAAATGGATGGCTGATGGTCTGCATTGACCTAGCGTGACCTAGCCTCCACGCTGTTTCTCTTGTTATGAGCATCCTAATGTTGCGGACAGCACTACGGAAATTAAAGCCCTTTTCTTTTTCTAAAATAGTATTATTCGCAATCCCAGGGTCTGCTTTTTTTACGAGGTCTCTTGATGCTCTACAGGTTGCACATCTGGCCGAGCATCTGCTCATAGACTGATCTACTGGTAACTCACCAAATATTTATAATGCCTCGTATCAGACTACTAATGCAAGGGTACTCTTAGAATTTATGCCATCATTAATGAATCCATTGTTAACAACTGTAAATCCCCGTTCTTATGATATCATCTCCAAAACAATGCTGTCCGTTTGGCAATGGTTGCTTTGAATGTATACAATTGAAAAAAAAGTGAACAAACCATTTTTTTCAACTTTAAGAATTCTCTTGTACCCAGGCAGAAATAAAATTGGCGTATTTTATTGAAATAAAATACTCAAAACATCTGAAGATCACTTTTGAAATGCAAGATCAAATAATAAT
The DNA here is from genome assembly GCF_010909765.2 of Amblyraja radiata. Taxonomy (NCBI): domain Eukaryota; kingdom Metazoa; phylum Chordata; class Chondrichthyes; order Rajiformes; family Rajidae; genus Amblyraja; species Amblyraja radiata. Next base: position 95,426,441 of record NC_045960.1, read on the forward strand.
TCCGAAAATATTCAAGATTGCAACCCAAGTCTTATTCCTGAATTAGACATGGTCAGCTAACGCTGAGTGGTCATTCAATCATAAGGCTGGGTGGTGCGACTGACGTTGCAGCGGCCCCTGCAGCCTGTCTGTCTTTTTTTTTTTGTCAAGTTGAATGTAGTTTGTTGTGTTCTTTTTATATTGTTTGTGGCTGTGTATATGTGGGGGGGGCGGGTCTTTTAAATCTCTTCCCTGCACGGGAGACCCAACCTGTTTCCTGTCGGGTCTCCGTTGTCGTTGGGGCCTAGTACCGTGGAGAGGCCTCTAGCCGGAACGACCTGGGGGCTCCAGTCGCGGACTCACCATCGTGGGGATGGCCGGCTTCGGAGCGTGGAGAAATGTGGTGGCGAGCGGCTGCGACCCCACTTTGGAGCTTCGGAGGCTCCAGCCGCAGGGCCGGTGGACGGTGACATCGGGAGACCGCTTTTCGGAGCTCCCGCAACTCAACTTCTCCCGCCCGTGTCTCGGGGTTGGAACGACCCGGAACGGGGCCTTACATCGCCCGGCGCAGCTTTAACGGCCGCGGGACATGCCAACACCCGCCGGGGGCTCCCATATTGAGACATTAAGACCTGGAGCGGGGCCGTACATCGCCCGTCTGGGGCTTTAACAATCGGGAGAAGAATGGAACACAGGGGAGAGAAAAGACTTTGCCTTCCATCACAGTGAGGAGGAGGTTCACTGTGATGGATGTTTGTGTGAATCAATTGTTTGTGTGTCTTGTAGAAATTGTTTCTTTTTGTATGGCTGTGGAAACAGAGTTTCGTTTGAGCCTCATTTGAGGTTCAAATGACAATGAATAAAAAAAATATTGTAATATTGTAAAATAACATCTTATTCTGAGTGATCTCCGTAAACCCCACCATAAACGACAAGATTGGTGTAAATGAAAGAAATGTGGATCAGGCTTTCTAATAGTTAAGATCTTATTTGGAACTGGAAGTTCATCATTCATGTGGCGCCCTACTCTGCATTAGCTCACAGATTTGCCACTGGCACCATTAATCCAGGTGGGAAAAAAACATGTGTACTAAAAAAATCTGGAAAACAACACAAAATAGTCAGAACAAAACAGCTTACTGATTGCAGCCATGATGCTCGCACTGGCTCTGACAATTAATGCACCGTACACAATGGACCTTCTTAGAGATGACCCAATTAGCACACTATTTCTAAATAGTAGTACTAATAGGGGTACTGGTGTATGTTCAAAGAATTAGATATTTACAACTTACCTTCATCTTGGTGCCGGCTCTTTGAACTAGCTACCATAGTTAGTGCCTTTGCCCATAATTTTCCCTCACTTTTAAGCACCTTCAAGTCCAACCTGCTTTTAAAATGAATCGGTTCTATATCTTTGAGGCAAGTTCTGTAGCTTTTTGCCAAATATTTTAAATTTATCTCTGCTTGGGACCCACTCGTTCACCCATCATTCTTCCTCAATTTGCGACACAAGTTCCATTTACAAGTGCAAACTCTTGACTCAGAGGAAGGCATTAAAATTAGTTACAGCGCTGGCTCTGAAATCAGTGTATCATCATAGAAACATAACAAATAGGTGCAGGAGTAGGCCATTCGGCCCTTCGAGCCTGCACCGCCATTCAATATGATCATGGCTGATCATCCAACTCAGTATCCTGTACCTGCCTTCTCTCCATACCCCCTGATCCCCTTAGCCACAAGGGCCACATCTAACTCCCTCTTAAATATAGCCAATGAACGGGCCTCAACTACCTTCTGTGGCAGAGAATTCCACAGATTCACCACTCGCTGTGTAAAAAATGATTTTCTCATCTCGGTCCTAAAAGACTTACCCCTTATCCTTAAAATGTGACCCCTTGTTCTGGACTTCCCCAACATTGGGAACAATCTTCCTGCATCTAGCCTGTCCAACCCCTTAAGAATTTTGTAAGTTTCTATAAGATCCCCCCTCAATCTTCTAAATTCTAGCGAGTACAAGCCGAGTCTATCCAGTTTTAATGTTCCCTCTACCTCCTCACATCAGCACTTGTGCTCTTTTTAAAACACACGAGGGTACACTTATCCCAACATTCCCTCTGTATATCTCTGTATTCGAGTAATCATCAGTTCAACCTAAATTCACACTCTGCCGATAGAATCTCCAGACCATTGTTATCACCGGAGATTTATGTTACTACTAACAAGTGAAACATGGATGATAAAGCAAATAAAGTTCAGAGGGGTTTGAAGGTTTTATTTACCATCATAGAATATATGAACATCTCCAAATACCTACACTCTGACCCTAGTTATAGTTTGTATGCAGTCATCTTTGTCGTATTGTGAATCTTGCTTTGATGTGAGAGTAAGTCACATATTGGTGCAGCAGGAAATGAATAGCTCATTAAAGAACCACTAAAAACATGAAAAGCTTTGCATTTCAAACAAGGTAACAGATGGAACTTGACGATCACGAGGAAGAGAATTCCAACCTTGGTGCGTTACTGACAATAATTCTTACCTCAAAGCCATGCACATCAAAGCCTCAGTTTACATTGCCAAAGTTTTGGCATTTTGACAATGGTATAGATATCGTCATAAAACAAATTTTGGAAGAAAGCATGCTGACATGAAGACTGGGAATAGTGGTCACTTTTTTTAAAAACAAGTTTCTGCTTATGAAATTCATGTAATTAGTTAAGTTGGAGAAGTGAGAATTCAGGTGGATTATATATGGGAGGTCGTGTAGGCAACAGGTTTTATATGGGTAATTTTGGTCTTGTTCGCCACAATCTTTTTGTCTTTGTTTATGAAAACCAGTCTGCTTCTACTTGTTCTGGATCATTCCCATTTCTACATGCCTTACAGCTAAAAGGGAGTAGGTGCCACAAAGAGCAATAAGTTAAAGTTATAAATAAATTCATAAGTTCTAGAAGCAGAATTAGGCTATTCGGCCCATCAAGTCTACTGATCTATCTTTCCGTCTCACCCTCATTCTCCTGCCTTCTCCATGTATTCCCCGACACCCTTACTTATCAAGAATATGTCAATCTCCGCCTGAAAAATATCCATTGACATGACCTCCTCCACAGTTGTTTGTGGCAATGAATTCCACAGATGCACCACCCTCTGATCTAAAGAGATTTCTTCTCATCTCCTTTCTAAAGGGACGCCCTTTTATTCTGAGGTTGTGGCCTCTGGTCCAAGTGGAAACATCCTCTCCACATTCACTCTACCCAGGCCTTTCACTATTCGGTAAGTTTCAATGAGCATCCTCCTCATGCTTCTAAACTCTAGCGAGTACAGGCCCAGTGCCCTCAAACGCTCAAATATGAGTACAAGTGGCAAAGTTATGTTTAAATGTTGAACATGGATTGGGACAGGCATTCTGTTTGTGTCAATGATTCCCAGCCTTCCTGTTGTACATTCTACATCATAATAACTAAGTGCATCTTTTTCTTCAACTTCTTTCTGCTCATCAGCTTAACACTGTGTCATGCATGCAGTCAAATCTTCATTCACTACAACCATTGTTGCCCATGTCCTCTGTAAAACTCCCTCATGAAAGTAAACAATGCTATCAAGTCAGCCCAGAACCTTTACAGCTCGAGGAATCCCAGCGATTTACCAGTTTCTACATCCAGTTTAGGTCCGAGCTAATAATCAGGTAAATAGCATCCATGCTCCCTCATGCTAAAGGTTATGTAGAATTTATTATCACAGATAAATATATTTTGAAAGGTCCATGTGATCAGTGAAACAATGGAATTCGAAGGATTAAGTATCAACTTTCAGATGTCATACTTTATATTGGAGCCTGAGAACAGGCATTTAATACAAAGCACATGAGCATTACCAAGAGGTTATCTGCCCATTAGATGCCACAAGGCTGATTTGTACTTAGTTTTTTTTGCAAACTACACCAACTACACCAGCCTTTGATTATACTGTCACGCATTGATTGGAAATGACTGCTTGGAGAATGGTCTGAGAACAGAGGGGTGGAAATTAATCTTGTGTATCAGTGGAACCATGTATCTGCTTTAAAATAGGATTAGCAGTCCATGCTATATTTTCCTCCATCACAGCGAGGAGGTGCTTGGTGAACTCACTGTGGTGAATGTTAATTTGTGTTTATTGTGTGTTGTTCATTATTACATGTATGGCTGCAGGCAACGACATTTCGTTCAGACCGAAAGGTCTGAATTACAAATAAAGGATTCAATTCAATTCAATTCAATTCAATTTTCCATCAGACAGCTTTCTCTGAGTCAGCACCCAAAGCAATTGTGTTACTTGGCCAACCCCAATCATCACTATGTAACAGACTTGCCTATTGTTCTCTCCACCCCTTAATCCCTCTGCAACTTAAAAAACACTTATTTGTTCACTTCTCCAGTTCCGACAAGGGGTGATTGAAACATGTTTGTCCACACAGACACTCCCCGACTTACAGAAGGGTTACGCCCTGCCGATCCTTGCGCAAGTCAGATGTTACGCGAGTCAGAAATGCAAGTGTTACTACGCACGCGGAAATTTGCTATTCGACACGAAGACCAAAGGGGAACTCCAAGGCGGAGATGATGGGGGGAGCTCTGATGCAGAGACCACGGGGGGAGGAAGCTCTGACACGGAGACCACGGGGGAGCTCTGACACGGAGACCACGGGCGAGCTCTGACGCGGAGGCCATGGGGCAGCTCTGACACGGAGACCATGGGGGAGTTCTGACGCGGAGGCCATGGGGCAGCTCTGACACGGAGACCAGGGGGGAGCTCTGACACGGAGACCAGGAGGTGTCAGTGGGCTTAAAGAATTTATTACGTATGTGCGAGTTTACGCAAGTCACCGATTTCACAAGTCGGGGAGTGCCATTGATGCTGCCTTTCCTCCAGCATTTTCTGATTTTATTTCAGATTGTTTCTGGATAATGTACAAGAATATCTAACCCTGGCAGCTACCTTTTGAATCCGTCGATGCAGAAGAAATTGCTCTGCCATTACCACCCCTTTGAAGTTCCATACTCCTGGTCTTTCCTTGTATTTCTGCTAATTCTCCACCAACTCAAGAATTAATTCCATTTCCTTTTGTATGTTGCTGTTGAATCAATGATTACCACCTTTTCTGTTGTGCATTCCAAATCATAATAATGCGACATATTGCTCTCGTCATATTCTCACTGCTAATCTGCTTGGATCAGTGTCATGTGTCATCCGATGGGCGGCGCGACTTTCGTCAGCAGCGGCCTCTGCAGTCCGTCTGCGTTTTTATTATTTTATGTCTATGTTTTTATGTAGTTTTTGTTATTTTTTGTTGGGGTATGTGTGTGGGGGGGTGGGGGTGGTGTGGGGGGTGGTGTGGGGGTAACTTTTAAATCTCTCCCTGCACGGGAGACCCGACCTTTTCGTTGTCGGGTCTCCGTTGTCGTTGGGGCTGCAACGAGGAGCGGCCTCCAACAGGAAGACCAGGGGCTGTGGTGCCGACTACTCACCTCACCGTCGCGGAGCTGGCCGAGTCCGGAGCGGGTGGAGCGGTGGTGGACGCTGCTGCGGCCCGACCTCCGGAGTTTCGGTGGCTGCGACTGCGGGTCTGGCGGATGCAGCACCGGGAGCCCGCGGGTCCCTGGAGGGAGACCGCTTTTCAGGGACAACGGCGACTTCTCCCGCCCGAGTTGCGGGGTTGAAGAGCTCCTGGAACGGGGCCTTACACCATCGCCCCGCGCGGCTTGGAATGGCCGCGGGACTGCAAGCGCACGCCGGGGGCTCTAACACCAAGACCCGGTGCGCGACCTTGCATCACCTGGCGTGGCTTTAATGGCCGCGGGACAATCGCCATCGCCCGCCGGGGGCTTTGACTTTGACTCTGACATCGGGGGGGAGAGTGCAGTGGAGAGATAAGTTTTTTTGGCCTTCCATCACAGCAATGTGATGGATATTTATGTAAATTATGTTGTGTCTTGGGTCTATTTGTTTGTAATGTATGGCTGCAGAAACGACATTACGTTTGGACCTCAAGGGGTCCAAATGACAATAAATTGAATTGTATTGTATGTCATGCTTGTGGTCACTCTTTACTCACTACAACCATTTTTCCCCATATCCTCTGTTAAACCCTTTATGAAAGTAAACAATTCTATCAAATCACTCCTTAACCTTGTCTGCTCGAGGAACTGCAGATTTACTAGTTTTTCCATCCAGTTTAGGTCCTTGTTGCTATTCTGGTAACCAAACACCCTCTCCACATGTCCCCAACAACTCTCACCAACTTCTACAGATGCGCCATAGAAAGCACTTCATCACATTGCATCACAGCATGGTTTGGGAACAGCTCCATCCAAGACAGCAAGAAATTGCAGAGAATTGTGGACGCAGCCCAGACCATCACACAAACCAACCTCCCTGCCATTGACTCTGGATCAGTTCCTGTGGACTGGAAGGTAGTCAATGTAACTCCACTTTTTAAGAAAGGAGGGAGAGAAAATGGTGAATTATGGACCAGTTAGCCTTACATCAGTAGTGGGGAAGATGCTCGAGTTGATTATTAAAATGTAATAGCAGCGCATTTGGAAAGCAGTGACAGGATCGGTCAAAGTCAGCATGCATTTATGAAGGGGAAATCATGCTTGACTAATCTTCTAAATTCCAGTGAAAACAAGCCCAGTCGACCCATTCTTTCCTCATATTCTGGAATTTTTTGAGGATGTAACAAGTAGAATGGTTAAGGGAGAGGCTGTGGATGTGGTGTATCTGGACTTTCAAAAAGCCTTTAACAAGATCCCACACAAAAGATTAGTGTGCAAAATTAGAGCACATGGTATTGGTGCTAGGGTATTCACATGGATAGAGAACTGATTGGCAGACAGGAAGCAGAGTAGGAATTAACGGGTCTTTTTCAGAATGGCAGGCAGTGACTAGTGGGGTACCGCAAGGCTCAGTGCTGGGTCCCCAGTGATTTACAGTATATATTAATGATTTAGACAAGGAAATTAAATGTAACATCTCCATGTTTGCGGATGACATAAAGATGGGTGGCAGAGTGAGCTGCGAAGAGGATGCTATGAGGCTGCAGGGTGACTTGGACAGGTTGGGTGAGTGGGCAGATGCATGGCAGATGCAGTTTAATGTGGATAAATGTGAGGTTATCCACTTTGGTGGCAAGAACAGGAAGGCAGATTTTTATCTGCATGATGTCAGAATAGGAAAAGGGGAGATGCAACGAGACCCGAGTTCCCTTGTACTGAAAGTAAGCATGCAGGTACAGCAGGCAGTGAAGAAAGCTAATGGCATGTTGGCCTTCATTGAGAGTGGATTTGAGTTTAACAGCAAGAAGGTTGTACTGCAGTTGTTCAGGGCCCTGGTGAGACCACACCTGGATATTGTGTGCAGTTTTGGTCGCCTAATTTGAGAAAGGTCATTCTTGCTATTGAGGGAGTAGATTAACCAGGTTAATTCGCGGGATGGCGGGACTGACATATGAGGAAAGAATGGGCCGACTGGACTTGTATTCACTGGAATTTAGAAAGATGAGAGGGGATCTTACAGAAACATGTAACATTCTTAAGGGATTAGACAGACTAGATGCAGGAAAAAATGTTCCCCATGTTGGGTGAGTCCTGAACCAGGGGTCACAGTTTACGAAAAAGGGATAGGCTATTTAGGACATAGATGAAGAAAAAAAATTTTCACCCAGAAAGTTGTGAATTCATGGAATTCTCTGCCACAGAAAGCAGTGGAGCCCAATTCACTGAATGTTTTCAAGAGTTAGATTTAGCTCTTAGGGCTTAAGGAATCAAGGGATATGGGGGAAAAAGCAGGAACGGGGTACTGATTTTGGATGATCAGCCATGATCATATTGAATGGCGCTGCTGGCTCGAATGGCCTACTCCTGCACATACTTTCTGTGTTTCTATGACCCCATTTACATCTCACGCTGCCTCTGAAAGGCCACCAGCATAATCACGGATGAGTTCGCACGCCAGCCACTCCCTCTTCTCCCCTCTCCCATTGGGCAAAAGGTATAGATGTCGCTGCCTCAAAAAGGCTGGCAGTATCATCAAAGACCCACACCATCCTGGCCACACACTCATCTCCCTGCTACCTTCAGGTAGAAGGTACAGGAGCCTGAAGACTGCAACAACCAGGTTCAGGAATAGCTACTTCCCCTCAGCCATCAGGCTATTAAACCTGGCTCGGACAAAACTCTGATTATTAGCAACCACTTTCTGTTATTTGCACTACCAGTTTATTTATTCATGTGTGTATATATTTATATCATGGTATATGGACACATTTATCTGTTTTGTAGTAAATGCCTACTATTTTCTGTGTGCTTAAGCAAAGCAAGAATTTCATTGTCCTATACAGGGACAACTTGAACTTGAACTTGATGTGTGTAAATGCACACCTCCAGACTCGGGGACAGTTTCTTCTCAGCTGTTATCAGGCAACTAGAGCAGTCCTGAGCTACCATCTACCTCATTGGAGATCCTCAGACCATCTTTGATCGGACTTTATCTTGCACTAAACATTATTCTCTTTATCATGTATCTGTACACTGTGGATGGCTCAATTGTGATCATATATTGTCTTTCCGCTGACAGGCTAGCATGCAACAAAAGCTTTTCACTCTACTTTGGTGCACATGACAATAAACTAAACTTAAACTTTCCAAAATAAAAAAATTCACAATGTCACTGATTAATACGCAGTCATATATTTGATTTTCCTCTTTAAATAAAAAACTCAAACCAACTCTGAACCGGTGGAGCTGCTACTAGTGTAGCTGCTTTCAGTTAGTTAAACGTCTCTCCTACAACAAAGGATTTGTGATGGATTTCCTGCGCTGTCGGAAGCCCTGTAGAACAATTGATGATCAGACAGATGGTTTCAACAATGAACAACTTAGCTCTGCTTCAGCTTCCATATCAAGCAGTGTCTGCCTGGCATATTTAAATCCTGCCCAAAAGATCTTTTTGTTCCCGGAGAATAATGACGGGACAGTACTTTGTGCGTAGATATTTATCTGTAGTGCCATTTGTGAATAAAGCCGGCTTTCTAATGTGATAGAAGGGAGGGTGTGACATACCTGCTGTGATCTCTGTATAGCAGCGCCTATTTCTTCCACCTTCTGTGCGATGGCCTCGCTGGCTGATCTATAGCGCTCATTGTCATCAGACACCAGTATGTCGAGTCCTTCTCTTGCTCTCCAAGGGACAAGCTCCAGCAGAGCGTTGCTGACTTCATTGACAGTGTCCAGACTCACTCTGTACTTCATCATCTCTCTCTTCAGCTCCTGAGGACCAGCACAGAAAACTTGTTAAGTCACCAGCCGTCCTGGCTTGGGTGCATCTCAACAATGTGCAAAATGAAGGAAAATAGCGTATCCTATCCGACAGGATATCGCGCTTCCCCTCTTCCCCCTAAAGTAGATTATTCTCCAAGAAATTTACACATGTACAACCTTTCCGCTTCAGCAATAAAACATTCTGATCCAGAAGTATAGAAGTGAATCTCTGTAGACAGAGTGGTGAAGGTGCATGGCATGCTTGACTTCATTGGCCGAGGCATGTGTTTAGGAGTTGGGGCATCCTGTTACAGCTGTACAAATTATTACGGTACTTGGACAACTATGTGCATTTCTGGTTACCATATGAAGTGAAGCACATGATTAAGATAGAGAAGGCACCATAAAGATTCACAGGAAATGTTTCAGGACTGGAGGGCTTGAGATATATAGAGAGATTGGCTAGGCTGGAACTGTTTATTCTGGAGCGAAGGAAACTGAAAGGTGACCTTATAGATATTTATAAAATTACGAGGAGCAGAGATACGTAGATAGTCAAATGTGCTTTTATAGCCTGTCTTTATCCGTGTCTAAAACTAGAGGTTTAAGGTGAGAGGGGAGAGATTTAAAGGGGACTTCAGCGGCAGGTTTCTCACACAAAGGATACATGGAACAAGTTACCATAGAAGATGGTAGAGGCAGGCACAATTACAATGCTTTTATGGCTAACGGAATCATTAGGGTTAACGGAATCAGGGGATATGGGGAGAAAGCAGGAACGGGGTACTGATTTTGGATGATCAGCCATGATCATACTGGCTCGAAGGGCCGAATGGCCTACTCCTGCACTTATTTTCTACATTTACAAAATATTTGGACAGGTTCATGGAGAAGAAAGGTTTTGAGGGATATAGGCCAAATGCAGGCAAATGGGATTTGCATTGATAGACCAGCAAGGACAAGGATGTAGGCCAAATAGCCCGCTTCTCTACTGAATGACTTTATGAATTACACATACAGGAGGTAATTTTAACTGGAACCCCCACTTAATGAGGAACTGACTTGATTAGATGCCACTCTGGTTCTGTGCCCTGCCAATTTCAGAAATCAATAATAAGCAATATAGACAAGTTGGGGCTAATCTAGGTTTCACACAATCTCCGTAGTTTCCTGTTTCATGGTTGAAATTCACGACAGCTTCACTTACTGCCTGATATTATAATCAAATATATTACACTTTTCTTGTCTTTATTCATGAAATGCAATCCGATTCTTTTAAACTGTCTAATTATCAAAAGTAACTTGCAAATAACCATATAACCATATAACAATTACAGCACGGAAACAGGCCATCGCGACCCTTCTAGTCCGTGCCGAACACATAATCTCCCCTAGTCCCATATACCTGCGCTCAGACCATAACCCTCCATTCCTTTCCCATCCATATAACTATCCAATTTATTTTTAAATGATAAAAACGAACCTGCCTCCACCACCTTCACTGGAAGCTCATTCCACACAGCTACCACTCTCTGAGTAGTAAATAGTATAAGTAAGTGCAATGGGTAATGTTTTCAAAGTGATACATAACTAACATAGGACAACACATATGTGCCGAGTCTTTTTTATGAGAGGTTGAAATGAGTCAATTGTTTGCAGGGAATTTTTTTTTGTATTTCTCACAATTAGATTTACTACCAATGGACAGATTATTTAAGATGTATTAAGTGAGCTGAGAAGTTGCTATCCCCTTCTTATGCCATAACCTTAAGTCAGAACCTACGCAGAGAGCTCCACTGTCAGCAACTCGAGTTGCCTGATTATGATGCCATTTTTTTTTTACATTGTACTATTATTTTCCTTAGCTCTTAGTGTAAACAGGTGTTATGCAGAAGGAGTGGGTCAGACCACTTCTGACACCATGTAAACAGTAACCAGAGACCGTGTATGATTTAAACACATTTTAATGAGCACTAAAACTTAACAGCGTTGAGGACAACAGTGCATCCTAGCTGCTCGAACTGGCAGTGCCGGGAACGAGTGTTAGTATAAGTGTTATAGTGGGGTGGAGTTAGTGATGCTGGCTTATGTGTGATTGGTTCACATGCATCATCAATCTACACTTAGCATTTCTTGCCTTCATGTTTTTAGAGAATTAGCAAATGCATATGAATAATAATTTGCAGCTAATGGCCAAAACACTTCCAATTCAGTAAATATATCTTAAGTCAAACACAGAATCAATATAGAGTTAGCATTAATAGTGCATAACACCCTTCTTCAAACTATGATGAAAGATTTTATTAAAACGTAATTGTGATAATTTAATAGAGTGCCTTATAATTACAAGCTGCTGTCCATATGCGACAGTGAGAGGTTAGTTACAGTCTCATTGACTCACTCGCAATAGCCACTGTTCACCACATAGAGATGAACTGGAGACTTCCTAAAGTGTTAATACTTTTTATACACCCAAGGACTATTGTTGGAGGGAACAGAACATTGGGGAGCAATACTACAGTCAGTGGCACCAAAGCTAAAAACAGAAAAGGGGTCAATCAGAGGTTAAGATTCCCTGCATGAGCAAGTTCCTGTTGTTGTCCTGACATTGTTCTCTCAACTGATGAAGTTCGAGATTACACTCAAAAACTGAGTAACAATCCAGTCTTTGCCAAAGTAATAGCTCATCGAGGTGGTTCGACGTATACCTTCTTACCCAAAGCCATTCACAAAAGGTCAGACACATCCACAGTGAACCAGTGAAGGCCCTGTCCCACTTTCCCGAGTTACTCACGAATTCTCCCGAGTTTTCCACTTGATTCAAACTCAGAGAATGTCCGTAGCGAGTCGGTAGATATTTTGTAGCGGCTCGTAATGCCAGCAGTAGATACTCGGGGCACCAGGTAAGTCGGGACGTTTTTTCAGCATGTTGAAAAATGTCCACGAGTAAAAAAATATAGCCCCGAGTACTTACGGCTGGCATCTCCGAGTTTGAATCAAGGGGAAAACTCGGGAGAATTCGTGAGTAACTCGGGAAAGTAGGACAGGGCCTTAAGCAAAGCAATTTTTGTGAGCAAAGTCCCCAGAAATGACACACTAGCTTGCTCCCTCCCACACACTGGTATGTGTGCACCCACTCACTCCCTAATGTGCACACTTGCACTAATGCCGATTGTCGCGAAGGGAAAATCCCAATTGCATCTGAACGCTGGAACAACGAGGAAACGTGCAGATGAAAAGGTTATAATTTTATGCCATAAAACCTGGAGGTACGTGAAGACCCAGGTACGTGCGGCCACACACACACACACACAAGCCATGGACACGTGGTGAAGGGAGACTCACCTGTTGTCTTTCCTGAGCTTGAGCTAGCTGTTCTCCTGCAAGTGCCTCGGAAGCACATGTGGCCAGTTCAGCCTCCACCCTATCGAGCCAGGCAGACAACACCTCGTGAGCAGACTGAAATTTGGTGGCAAGCTGTAGGGCCTGTTCCAAGGTCTTCAAGACTTTACCACTGGTGGCAGTAATCTCAGCATAGCGTGCTTTTATGCCATCGAGCCTCTCCTGAATTATTATAACTTCATCCCCTACAAAGGCAAGAAAAATATCCTTAGTATTCCGTAATTCATATGTGATTTAAAACCAAGGATCAAGTTAAATCTTTGGTATAAACGAGCATCTGCAGTCACTTTTTTCTGGATCTAATTACTTCCCATTCTTTTTGCATGCAGCCATAGGTTGCTAGCTCCCTAAATATTAGCTTTAGCAAAACACTTTGGGAATTGACAATTTCTATCCAGAGGGATGGAAAAATTGCATTTAGATACAAATATTTTACAACCTCAGAATGCCCCACAGCACATTCATACTAATGCAGCAGCGTTTGACGTGGACCCTGCCTCATGGAAGAGTGGCAAAACAGTGGTACATGGTCACCCTGTTTGTCGTGCCAACAGATCCTGGGTAAGCCACCTCTGTAGCATCTCATTCATAACTCCAATATCCGTATATTGAGTTCCATCAAGTCTTTAGCCATCACCCCATTCCTCTCGATGTGGAGCTTCACATTCTCATCCTCCCTTTCACAGCCTCTCACCTGTGTACCTGTGTAACTACCCTTAGCCCCAAAAACGCAAAGATTACAGCAATCGTCCAACTTTTGGGCTCCTGCAAGTCCCTGGTTTTTCACCTCTCCAGCAATGGCAGTAAAACTTTCAGTTCTCAAATTCCCTTTCCTTAACCTCTGTCCTGTGGTTTATTTTGAATCTATCCTTAAGACCTACTTCCTCACCAGACCTTTGGTCAATGCCCCCGTATGTTGCATTCTGCCATTACTTTTCTCCTTTGTGTTGGACACAATCCAACAGGTAGGTTTCGAAGGGGCATCCTGAATATCTCCTGTTAAGGGCCTGTCCCACGAGCATGCGACTCCATGCGGCAAGCGCGACCTAACGTGGTCGCTTGAGCCGTACGGCCTCGCGGGGCCGGTCCCACTTCGATCGCCGGAATCGTATGGAATTGTGCGGAGCTGGTCCCGACATCGTGCGGGGCTCCGAAAAACTGACCATGTACAAAAATTCTGCGCGGCAACGGCCTGCCAGCCCGCAGCTGCCTCGACGCCGTACACACCGCCTCGACGGGTGTGCGCAGCGGCTCAACGCTGTACGCAGCGTCTTGACGGCGTACTTCACGAGCGAACTTCCCGCGGACTTCGCTCCAACTTCACGTCACTCACTCGACCTCCGCGCGGCCCCCGCTTCCGGTTTGGTCGCGCTTGCCGCATGCAGGTCGCATGCTCGTGGGACAGGCCCTTTACTTCAATCATCTTCAAGACCCTCACACTTGGTTTCAACGTGGGACCCCTGAGATCTGGATGCGAAGGCTTACCAGGAATTCACAAAGGGAGCACCAGAGGCAGAAGAGCATGATACAAGGCCTTCGTCCAAAAGGCCAGTCACAGACAGAACATAAGAATGGAGAGGGCCATTACCTTGCACATCCTGAGGGCTCACCTGTTGTCTGTTTCAGTAGTGCCAGCCCATTCTGGATGGCCTGATCAACGTGTTGCTTCCGCAGGAGAATGTCTTCATGAAGGTTCTATTATTGCAGAACAGGTTTGGTCAACAAAACACGTAGGAGCAGAAAGCTCCGTCAGAAACGACATTGAGCAAAACAGCAGAAAATGTAGCGCAAAAGGAAAATTATATTTAAAGAAAAGTTTTGCCGAAATCAAATAGAAAACATAATGAAAAATAATACCAGGTGGTCCAAATGTTGTTTCTGGAGGCGATCGGGATTGCAGTCTTGAATGGCCACATTGTTAAGTTTGTCTTGCATTTCAGCCAACCAGTTCAGAACCTCAACTTCGTCCTCCCCAAATACCCAGGCATTGGCGAGAGCCTGCTGGATCAGGGCAGCTTTGCGGCCGCACCTGTCCTGGATCTCAATGTACCGAGTCTGGGCAGAATCCAGCTTTCCCTGGACTATGTCCTTATCGTCTCTGGAACTCAAAGTCTTTAGTGACTGACCAACTCTAATAGCCTGGTGCAAGTGTTTACCGTGACTGGTGACGTCATCTTCCGTAGCCTACATAAGGTGCATAAATGCGTAAGAAAAGCCGAAAAAATAAATATAAACTGTGACTGTGATAAATGGAAACATAAAGTACTTAACAAAAATATAATGTAATAACAAGATAAAAGCAAATAATAAAAAAAATATGTATAATTCTAGTGCTGTGTGAATACTCACCTTGTGCTGGGTAATTTGCTCTTGCAGTCTGGTTGTTTGAGTTCCAATGGGCTCAGAGCTTGCAACCTTCTTCTCAGCAGCCGATAGCCACTCGACCAAGGGCTCCACAGTGTCATGGAACTGCTGAGCCACAACCAAGATGGCCTCCAGCTGTCGTTGTCTGCGGAGATACAAGAGAAGAAGCATGGGTGGAAATGGAAGTCCAGCATTTGAGTTGAGTTTATTTGAGTTTAGTTTATTGTTTTTTTGCTTTTGTGGCGTGCTAATCAGTCAGCGGAAAGACAATACAGGATTACAGTCGAGCCATCCACAGTGTAGAGGTACATGACAAAGGGAATAATGTGAATGACTTTTAGTGCAAGATTAAGCCTGTAAAGTCCAATCAAAGATAGTCCGAGGGTCTCTAATGAGGGAGATAGCAGATCATGAATTCTCTCTTTATAAGGCTTCTTTCATAAACATAGACATAGAAACATAGAAAATAGGTGCAGGAGTAGGCCATTCGGCCCTTCGAGCCTGCACCGCCATTCGATATGATCATGGCTGATCATCCAACTCAGTATCCCATCCCTGCCTTCTCTCCATACCCCCTGATCCCTTTAACCACAAGGGCCACATCTAACTCCCTCTTAAATATGGCCAATGAACTGGCCTCAACTACCTTCTGTGGCAGAGAATTCCACAGATTCACCCTCTGTGTGAAAAATGTTTTTCTCATCTTGGTGGTAAAAGACTTCCCCCTTATCCTTAAACTGTGACCCCTAGTTCTGGACTTCCCCAACATCGGGAATAATCTTCCTGCATCTAGCCTGTCCAACCCCTTAAGAATTTTGTAAGTTTCTATAAGATCCCCCCTCAATCTTCTGAATTCTAGCGTGTACAAGCCGAGTCTATCCAGTCTTTCTTCATATGAAAGTCCTGCCATCCCAGGACTTCATAGACTCAATGATGCCCCCAAAGGATTTTACAGCTATTGACATGTTCCTGGAGTAGAGTAATTGCTGAATTTTTGCCCATTTGTGGGGGCAGGTAGTGCTCCTTGGACCAGGGTTCAATCCTGACCTCATGTGCTGGCTGTGTGGAGTTTGCACACTCTATCTGTGACTATGTGCTTCAGTTTCTTCCCATATCCTAAAGAAGTGCTAAATGTCCACTGCAACTTTCTCCTAGTGTTGAAATGGGGCCAGATATGCGAGAAAGAGGAACGGTGGGGAAAGAGAACGGTGAATAGGTGACTCTTTGGAGTCAGGAGAATGATGACTCTTTGGAGTCAGCTCAGAGTCAGTGAATCAAATGCCTTCTACTTTTGTAATAAGTAATGGCTGTGCATTACTAATCATAGTAAGTAATGGCAAGTTCCACAACTGCAGTAAGACAGCAAACAGATGACTTGTAGTGATGTGTAGGAAGGAACTACAGATGCTGGTTTACACCAAAGATAGACATGAAATACTGGAGTAACTCAACAGGACAGGCAGCATCTCTGGATAGAGGAATGGGTGATGTTTCGGGTCGATACCCTTCAGGGGTGAGAGAAACTAGAAATATGGAAGGGTACGGTGTGAAACGAGAGATAAAAGGGGGACGTAGATTAAGGAAAAGGTATAATAGATCATTGTTAGCTAGGGGAAGCTGAAAACAAGGTATATAATGTAAAATTTAATCAGGAGGACAGTCAGACTGGTTGGAAAACTAGGATGGGGGGGGGGGGGGGGGGGGGATAGTGAAAGAGGGAACGCAAGGGTTACTTGAAGTTAGAGATGTCAATATTCATACCGCTGGGGTGTAAGCTGCACAGGCAAAATATGAGGTGCTGTGCCTCCAATTTGCATTGGGCCTCACTCTGACAGTGGAGGCGGCCCAGGACAGAAGGTCAGTGTGGGAATGTGTTTAACAGCCGGTTTGTAGTGACTTTGGTTAGGTGATGTTCATGGCTTGGGACATTACAATTCAGGTACCCTGAAACTCAAAACCTATTGAAACAACCGAGCGTCATTTTTATCAGCCACATCGCAAGTACTTTATTTAAATTGTTATAGTCTTCTTCCAGAATGGATCAAATAAGCTCTAAATTAACTGCTTCGTGAAATTGATAAATTATGGCAAGCAATTTTTTTCCTTGTACTTTGATGAATTATAGTGCTCCGCAGACAACATTTGTTATGGGAAACTGCCTGGAATAAATGGCATAGGATCAAGACCACTCTATCTGGTGTGATGTGGGCTCAAGATGATACATCAGCCACCATCTCAGTGAATGGTGTAATGTTTCTAGGGACAGAATGACCTCCTGCTTTTCAGTCTCCAGTGCTGCTGAGGTTTCATAAGATGGGAAAAGACAGGACACATGCATACTTGCAGGGGACTGCAATACTTATGATCTAAGGTATCTCCGGCAGAGTTTAGATTGTCAAATAAGGGAAACGAAAACAAACAGCATTCATTCAACTGAATTAATTACGGTAAAATATGGCAAAAATACAGAGTGTCCGTCAAGGCTTTCCAGTTCTTAGCACCCGTAACATAACGATGGACAATTATGCTCATATCCTCTCTCATGGGGTCTGATGTTTTATAACTTAAAACCTTTAAAAAAGAAAAATGCAAGCCGACAGGAAGGCACTGCAACGGGTGGTGAAAACCGCTCATCACATCATCGGTGCCCCGCTCCCCGCTACGGATGCCCTCCACCACACACGGTGTCTGAGACTGGCTGGGAAAATCATCAAGGACCCCTCACACCCCAACCATGGACTGTTTGCCCTCCTCCCATCAGGGAGGCGGTACAGGAGCCTCAGGTCTCGCACCAGCAGGCTGAGGAACAGCTTCTTCCTAAATACCGTTACACTGCTGAACTCACAGGCCCGACCCTAGCTATTTTTATAACCTTTTATCTGTATATATTTATTTGCCTATATACTAGTTCAATTCATCCACATCGTACATATTGTTTTAACCAGTATTTTTACTTGCACTCTGATTAGATGCTAAACTGCATTCCGTTGTACCTGTTGTACCTATACTCGTATTTGTGCAATGACAATAAAGATGAATCTAATCTAATCAAATTCATTTCTTAAAAATGCATAATCGATGTTATCTTCTAGCCTAGGATACCATTCAGCACATTAAGTCTATGTAGGTTCTGGGAGAAATCCCAGCAATCCTATTCCCCAATTTATTTCCCAGTCCCGTTCCCTCTGCAATGCCCATCAATTCCACCCTGGTTCGACTAATAATTCTATCAACTAATAGGTTTACGGGAGGTGGGAGTAATCCAGAGCAGCGGGGCGGCGGGGGGGGGGGGGGGGGGGAATGGGGGGTTAAGGGAACCCACGCAGTTACAGGGAGAAAGAGAGCACCTGAGGTCATGGTTGAAACTGGGTCGCTGAAGACTGGCTGTGCACCACTCTGACTCTACCCTCCTCCATACTCCCTCCGCCATCACACCCCACTCCACCAAACCAGGTGAACAAAATGAAAAGAAACGGGAAAACAGGTAATAAAATGCAAACCACAAAATGCTGTAAACACCAAGACAAGCAGCATCGGTGGAAAGGGCAGGTCGGGAGCATTTTATTTTTCTGCTGGGGAAGTCCAGTTGAGTAAACATAATCACAAAATCAGAGTGGAGTGACTCAGAGGTGCAGCAACTGACTGTCATTTCATCAGCCACTTTGCGAGTACTTTATATTCATTTCTTCATAAAGAGAGAAACATGAAGTTCTCCCACTACATCCGTAGATGTCAGCTTAAAACGTTTGCACCCAAGAGAAAAATCTTAATTATTATAGTTCATTGGTTTCTTTATTGTCACGTATACAGATATCCAGTGAGACGCTTGTTCTGCATGCAATCCAGTCAAAACACACCATACATCAGAATAATCTATCCTCTCCTGGAACAGCACAAAGAGTATTAAGGTGTGTGGAGCTGAGGAGAGTGAGAGGAGTTACAGCAGAGATCAACCTAAAACTAATTCAATTGTGGAAGGGCTGAACGTACTCGTTTCACATGCCCAGGTAGCACAACCATAAAAGCTTTTCACTGTACCTCGGTACAGCTGACAAAAATGAACTAATCGAAACATTCTTGGGCCCATGGGTATGTTCATACCTGTTCTCAGCCTTTGTAAGAAGGGAATTCCACCTCTGACTCAGGCCTTGCAACTGGTTCAGAGTCTTGTCACGGTCCATGGAATCAGCTGACTCGGCGATCTTCTCCCCTTCCCGCTTAATGATTTCCACCGTTGGTTTGCGGTCATCCAGTAAATGTTGGAGGAGCTTCAATGGAATAAACAGTCACAGTCAGATTCCCGATTAACACAGATGCAGAGAGGAACTTTGCACCCTACCACATTCGCACCTGATTTCCACCACTCTCTTTGGTGGCATTTGATTGAAATTGAAAGATGCAGCATGGAAAATAGGCCCTTCGGCCCACTGAGTCCATGCTAACCATTGATCACCCGTTCACACAAGTTCTATGTTATCTCACTTTCCCGACACACTAGAGGCAATTTACAGAGAGCGATTAACTACAACCCTGCACATGGTTGGGATGCGGGAGAAAACCCACACGGTCGCAGGGGCAACGTGCAAACTCCACACAGGTAGCACCCGAGGTCCAGGTTGAACCAAGGTCTCCGGTTTTGTGTGGCAGCAGCTCCACTGTGCCACACTGGAGGGGCAAGCGGAACCAGCTTCAGTGACTTTCAAAAGCAAATTAGATCAAGAATCGAAGAACACAAAAGTCAAAAGGCTGTGGGGAAAGGGAAAGCAGGAGTAGCACAAACCTGCTAGCTCTTTTACAAGAAAGGCCTCTGATGTTTCATTGTGTAATTTAACGACTCATCTACTTCCAGTAAAGTTATTCCTTTTTTAACCATAGATACTGTTAACTAAGTGTGATGGAGCATTAGCCACTTTGGCAAGGACATCTTGTTAATGATCTATCATGCTGTAAATTTCTAACATAACTTCCCACGTAATAAATCACCAGTTAACCATTCAGGAACAATGCACTCCCTAATGACAGCCGATCATTCCCGTCAGTCCTGAAACACTTAAACTCTGCTGGTCTACAGTGCATTGCTTGATGTGGACTTTCCAGTGGCACATAGACTGTTTAGTTTAGAGATACAGCGTGGAAACAGGCCCTTCGGCCCTCTACGAGTCCGCACCAATGGTGTGGCATGGTGGCACGGCAGTGTAGTTGCTGCCTTACAGCGCCAGAGTCCCGAATTGGATCCTGACTACGGATACTGTCTGTACGGAGTTTTTACGTTCTCCCCGTGACCTGCATGTGTTTTCTCCGGGAAGCTCCGGTTTCCTCCCACACTCCAAAGACGTACCGGTTTGTAGGTTAATTGGCTTGGTAAAATTGTAAATTGTCCCAAGACTGTGTACGATACTGCTAGTGCATGGGGATCGCTGGCTGGCATGCCCTCAGTGGGCTGAAGGGTCTGTTTCCACGCTGTATCTCCAAACTAAAAATCGAAAAGCCAACCATCGATCACCTGTACACTAGTTCTATGTTGTCCCAGTTTCGCATCCTACATGCGAGGGGAACTTTTCAGAGGCCAATTAACCTATATATCTGCACGTCTTTGGAATGTGGAGGAAACCAGAGCACCCAGAGAAAACACACAGTCACGGGGAGAACGTGCAAACTCCGTACAGACAGCACCCATAGTCAGGATGGAACCCGGGTCTCTGGCGCTGTGAGGCAGCAAATCTGCCGCTGTGCCACATTGAAGGAAACTGAGCAACTGATAACAAGGTTTTAACCCTGAGACATATGTGCAAAACAAACTGCTGGAGGAACTCAGCACGAAAGGCGGCTTCTGTGAGGGAGGGGTGGAGGGAAGGAATGGTTGACATTTCGGGCTGAGACAATGCATCAGGACTGAGAGTGGAGAGGGAAGATAGTGGTATAAAGAAGCGAGGGAGTGGTGAGACAGGGAACAGTAGGCTATACGTGGCATGAAGAGTTTTAATCCTTCCTGACCCACGGAAGCTGAAGCTGCAGTTTCCCCAAGTGAGATTCGCCAACTCGCCAATTCGTACAGGCATAGGCAGCTGGTTCCCTTACTTTTGGCCAATTGAGTGATGATGTTTTAACGTGTTCAACTGCAATACTTCATTAAAATGTCATCTCACTGAGTCAGCTGTGTGTGTGTGTGCGTTAAAATAGCCAAAGACCTCAATTCCATTCAGATGATCGATGCACTCTGGTGAGAGGTCACCTCCAGTCACAAGTCAATTGCTGGGCACGGCAACTGGCTCCCCAGGCCGCACCTTCCCTCACACTCAGCTTTGAGCACAGGGCTCTCATTTACAGTGAAGGGTGTGTGTGTGTGTGTGTGTGTGTGTTTCCTGCATTCGGCTGAGGAGGTCAGAGGACAAAGTGCAGTCATAAACTAGTAATCCCCCAGTTGTGAACTGCATGGCATAGAGAGAGGGATAGGTGGTCACACGAACAATTCTAACACGGCAAATAATCCAAATTACACCTTGCATGTCTTGCTCCTCGTAAACTTCCTCCCCCACCCGAGTAGACTCCACCCCCCCCCCCCCGCTCCCTCAAATCAGTGCAAACTGCTCTCCCCACACCATGACCCACATAAACTGCCCTACTCCCCCAACACCCCCGAACAAAAATGACTATCCCCCTCCCGCAAAAACTACCCACCCCGAGTGTGTAAAACGCTCTCCGTCCCCTTCAACCTGAGCAACATCCCTCCACAGTCTGACCCAGGTAAATTGCTGAAGCCCCATCTCCCCCCCCCCCCCCCCCGCTTGCTCTGACCTGCCTAAATCACCCTCCGACCCAAGCAGAATCCCTCCACACTATACGAGCTGCTCAAACCCCCCTCCATACAATATGACCAGTTTATTGTCCCACACACAGCCTGACCTGCCCCCTGGACACTACGCCCCACTAAAACCCTCCTCCACACGCGGACCTGCATAATCCAGTCTGTGTCCCCCCCCTCCCCATCCCCATGTAAACTGCCCCACCCTCTCCTCCTCTACAAAAACTGCATCCGCTCCACACCCTTCCTCTGATGCAAACTGCCCTCCCACCCCACATCTCCCACATCTAATGCCCTTCAATGCCCTCACCTCCTGCCACATTAACGCAAGCTCTTGAGGTTGGGAACCTCAAGAACTTGATGTCTCAAGACAACAATACCTGCTGAAGATCAATCAATGCTTTCCCTACAGTATCACAAATCAGTATCAAGCCTCTGCACTGAACTACTATGCAAGTTTACGTTGCATATCAATAAATCTTGTTGATTTACAAATATAATGCACGCAGTAACGTCATTCATTGTTTATGACCCACACAAGCCTCTTTCCAGCCCTCTTAATCTCACCCTTCTTTTCCTTGCTCATAAACATATTGATCCATTTTTCACTTAGAAATGTATATATTTACCTCAAGCTGGTTTTTGAAATGGGTGCACGCTTGCACATAACACACACACATTCAGACACATACATGAACACGTTTATACATGCACTCCTGTACACAAGCAGCTCTCGTTCTCATACATACGTACGCACTCGCAAAAAGAACTAGACGATGCAGATGTAACTTTAAATTACATCTATGTGGAATTCCTGCTTTCGGGTTGCCAAAATAAATAAGGGCTCCCTAAGTCCCTCATCCTATATAACCCTCCAAATGTTGGGATAACACTCAAGCCCTCTCACAGATTCCCCCTACCACTTCCACCTCCATCCCTCCCCAAAACCCGACCACCTCCCAGAAAACCAGCTTCGAACTTAAAAATTCCCATGTTCTCGCCGACTGAGAGCCGGCATCACTCCTGGCATTTTGTAGTCACCAGACAATGGAGGTCTGAAGAAGGGTCTCGACCCGAAACATCACCCATTCCTTCTCTCCAGAGATGCCGCCTGTCCCGCTGAGTTACTCCTGAGGTCAGTTTAAATAAGTTGTAAGAATAGAAGAGTCCCACATCAAACTTAAAAGCTATTCCATCATAAAAAAAGCACCAACATTTAGCAATGCCTTTGTATCAATTCTACAATTTGCTTAGCCTTGTTCAATTACCTTTTGTTCTTGAATCTGAGCCTTGACGACTTTGAACTCGGCCGAAGGAGGCTTCTGGTTGGCCACGAGTTCCTCGGTATCCGTTAACCAGCCGAGCAACGATTCGAGTGCATCCTGAAACCTGCCACAATGCAACAGTGCTTCCTGCAGCTTGGCCGCTCGCTCCGCAACCTGTTGGGCACAACAACCGATCCAAATTAACCAGCGGGTATGCAGCAGGTTCCACCATCGAACAGCGACCATCAAACCCTTAAGTGGTGAGGATGGAGAGAGAGTGAACTGACCTTTTTGGTGAGCGTGTTCCAACGGGCGTTTGCATCTTCAAGGTCATGTTCCAACTTCTGGATATTGGTATTTTTACCCGCACTCTGAATCAATCCTTGGCCAATTCGATTAATCTCCTGGAGCACAGTCTGAAGTGGCTCGATCTCTTTCTTTTGAAATACCTACGGTTTGAACAAGGGGGTGAAGAGCATTACAGCACACTTATCGAAATGAGTCCTTCCATTTCAATATTACCTAATCCGACTTTAACCAAAAAAAGAATAGGAAGCAAAAAGCGCTCAGAATGAAATAAACATTATTTTGCTACTGTGATAAGAGTCCCTCCAGCTTATTCAGTCCATAAAAGGACACAAAGTGCTGGAGTAACTCAGCGGGTCAAGGAGAATCTCTGCAGAACATGGATAGGTGATGTTTCGAGTCAGGTCCCTTCTTCAGACTGAAGAACAATCCCAATCCGAAACATCATCCATCCATGTTCTCCAGAGATGACCGTGACCCACTGAGTTACTCCAGCACTTTGTGTCCTTTTATGCAGACCAACATCTGCAATTCAATGTCCCCACATTTATGTAGTCCACACATCACCCTCTGAACAGCTCTAAACTTTCACCATCTTCTCAGGGAGTTCCTCTGTGCTGAGGACGACTCGTTTTCAGTAAAGGACGAAGAGTAAGATACCAGCATGGGAATTATTTTAACATGAAGTGGCCACACCAGCGGCTTGTGGGTTAGACAGAGCGAGGTGTTGGTCCAATGACCAGCAGCCCCAAGACAGTTTGCAACTACACTTTGTGGCATGGATTTAAACAGCATGTGGATTCATGCATATAAACACCTACTAATTCACAAACCATACTGATGGACATGCTGCACACACTATAACTGCCCCCCTTCCTCATTAACTCTCTCAGTCCCTCTTCTCCTCAAGCTGACCTTGGTCCCTCTCCTTTCTTTTTCACATCCTGCACTCTACCAAACCCCTCTTTTCTACCCCACTTTCTCTTGGGCCTGCTTTCTCTATATCAGTCCTCCCCCCGTTCTAGTTTACCCCATACCCCCTTCCCACTTTAGTTTAGTTTAAAGATACAGCATGACAACTAGCCCTTCTGCCCTTCACCAAGCCGATGCTGACCATCGATCACCCATTCCCGGGGTGGCACAACGGTAGAGTTGCTACCTTTCAGCGCCAGAGACCTGGGTTCGATCCTGACCACATGGCCTGTTCCACAGACCCACCACGCCCAGTGTGAAACTGTTCCACGATGATGCCTCACCCGCTGAGTCTCTCCAGCATTTTTGTCTACCCGCTATTTCTATGTTATCCCACTTTCTCATCCACTCTCTAAACATTAGAGACAATTTTACTGAAGCTAATTAACCCACAGACCCGCATGCATGGGCATGGGGGGGGAAACTGGAGCACCCACAGGAAACCAACGCAGTCACAGGGAGCAAGTGCAAACCACAGACACCTCCCGAGGTCAGGGCCAAACGCAGGTGTCTGCTACTGAATGGCAGCAGTTCTATCAGCTGCGCGCGCCACTGTGCTGATCTTCCACTCCCCATCTCCACCACTCCTCCTCCCCCCAACTTCTCTTCCCCGCAGCCACTGTTCACCCGACCACCTACTTACTCTCCCCGAGGTCAGGCTGGTTTCTCCACCGTACGTCACCTTCCCCGACCCATACACTGACAATGCACTCTGATTTATTCCCTTTTTAGAATATTTTTAATATTATAATTATAATAGTACAATATTGTTTCAATCAACTTCTTCACAGAGATAAAAAAACAAAATAGAATAAGGAAATAAATTTACTTTGGAAGGAGGGTGCAATTTTATTCCAAGAAACTACCCTCTTCAATGGCAACATCAGCACAAATCTTCTGTTGCCCTGAGAAGTGATAATTTCCCCCAAATCAGCAAGTA
This sequence comes from Amblyraja radiata, assembly GCF_010909765.2. Taxonomy (NCBI): domain Eukaryota; kingdom Metazoa; phylum Chordata; class Chondrichthyes; order Rajiformes; family Rajidae; genus Amblyraja; species Amblyraja radiata. The sequence goes on from NC_045960.1 coordinate 95,451,773, forward strand.
ATGATGCCGCCATTGCCATTAACAGTTGCACCAGGCCCTTCTTTTGTTTCTGCACTTATCCCATTATCACTAAAAGACTTTCTCCTCTCCCAGACGCCTAACCCTTCCCCCTTGCATCACAATCCTTGCTGTCATTAATTCCATCTTTCTGTCCTTTTTGTTATTTTTCTCCTTCCATAGTGTTTTGTATATGTAAGTATTAATACATTCAAAGTCATGTTATGCATTGGTTGGTGAAATGCAGTAGCACTGCTGTAGCAGTACTGATATTTAATGGAAGTCAAGAGTCGAGCGTTTTATTGTCATATGTTCCAGACAGAACAATGACATTCTTACTTGCAGCAGCAACACAGAACATGTTAACATTGTACTCTGTAAACAATATAATAAATAAGAAAAAAAATGTGTATAGTGTGTGTATGTATGTGTATATGTGGGTGTGTGGGTGTGTGGGTGTGTGTGTGTGTGTGTGTATATGCACGCACACACACACACAAACAAACAAACGTGCAAACAAACAAAACCAATGCCTTTTGTCTCAGAGCACAAAAATTCAGTTCTTGTGGCAAAGAAATGAAGTTGGAAATAAAAAGGAGCAGCGAGCGAAGGATTTGATCCCAACAGACAATTTGAGCAAATCTTTGCAAAAGAAAAATTGAAACTGATTAATTTAATCAAAAACTAAAAAACAAGTCCTTCGGTAAACATCAATGGCAGTCAGGTTTTGAAATTCTCTGCTCGACAATGCAATATACATGAGCCACGAACAAAACTGAATGCTGTGCTGAAATTCCAAGGTTCATTAAACTGCTTCCACTATGCAAAATGAACCCGAGTGAGATTACATCTGCACCAGAAAGCCATTGTTCACATACATAGCCATTCAGACAATGATCTGCCCTTAGGGCTTCCTTTTCTTATCTGCCCTTTGGAGTCGGAATGTGATCTACTCCGCAAGGTGCAAACTCGGGAGGGGATTGGGGGCGGGGAGGGGAATCATTTAGGAGTCGAAATTATCAAAAATGGCATTGAAGTGAAGAATTATGGCTGATTGAATGAAAAAAGATAGCTCTCCAAAGTATGGTGCAGCCAAAGTAAAACACAAAATGCTGGAGTAACTCAGTGGGTCAGGCTGCATCTGGGGAGAGAATAAACAGACAATGTTCTGGACCACTAATTTCCATCTGGCACTCAAATTCACCTGGACCTTTTCTGACATCTCCCTACCGTTCCTAGATCTCATCATCTCCATCGCAGGCAACAGACTACTAACCCACTAACTCCCATACCTATCTGGACTACACTTCTTCTCCCCCTACACTTCTTCTTCCCCTACTCCCAATTCCTCCGTCCACACCGCATCTGCATCCAGGATGAGGTGTTCCAGACCAGGGCATCGGAGATGTCCTCATATTTTAGGGAATGGGGGTTCTCCTCTTTTATTATAGATGAGGCTCTCATCAGGGTCTCCTCTATATCCCGCAGCTCTGCTCTCTCTCCCCATCCCCCCACTTGTAACAAGGGCAGAGTCCCCCTTGTCCTCACCTTGCACCCCATCAGCCGTCACAATATAACATATAATCCTCCAACATTTTCGCCACCTCCAACGGGACCCCACCACTGGCCACATTTTCCCATCTCCAGCCCTTTCGGCTTTACGCAGACACCCTTCCCTCTGTAACTCTCTGGTCAATTCGCCCCTTCCCACCCAAACCACCCCCTCCCCTGGTACTACACTTGTCGCTTTACCTCCCCCCTCGACTCCATCCAAGGACCCAAGCAGTCCTGCCAGGTGAGGCTTGCACCTCATCCAACCTCATCTACTGCATCCGCTGTTCCAGGTGTCAACTGCTTTACATCGGCGAGACCAAGCACAGGCTCGGCAATCGCTTCGCCCAACACCTCCACTCAGTTCGTACTAACCAACCTGATCTCCCGATGGCTCAGCTCTTCAACTCCCCCTCCCATTCTGAATCTGACCTTTCTGTCCTGGGCCTCCTCCATTGCCAGGGTGAGGCCCTACCGCAAATTGGAGGAACAGCACCTCATATTTTGCTTAGTTAGTTTACACCCCAGCAGTATGAACATTGACTTCTCCAATTTCAGATAGTCCTTGCATTCTCCCCCCTCCCCCTCCCCTCCCCAGCTGTCTCCACATCTTCCTTTCTATTTCCTTGCTTTGTCCTCCCCACCCACCGGCATCAGTCTGAAGAAGGGTCTCGACCCGAAACGTCGCTTATTTCTTCTCTCCATAGACGCTGCCTCACCCGCTGAGTTCCCCCAGCATTTTTGTCTACCTTCATGTTTTGGACCAAGGCGCTTTTTCAACCTGGCAGAAGATTGGCCCGGACCTGAAATGCCGCCTGTCCATTCCCCCCACAGATGCTGCCTGAATTACCTGTTACGTTTCCCTAGTAATTTGCTCAAAGTCCCAGCATCTGTAGTTTCGTGCGTTTACATTGGGCAGCCAAAAGCATCTGGGAACCTCGTATCTTGAACCTCTTATCCATGTTTTGTAAAGTTCACCCGATATGAAACCTCAAACTTAACAAAGTCATGTTTAATCAAGGCAGATCCCATTCCCTCCCTATTCCGACAACATAAGGCTTCAGTTCATGAATTGCACTATTCGCCATTATAGCTCTTATTCCTAAACAGACAATTCATTTCTCAATTCAACTAACATTCATTTTGTGACCCTCAACATGCAAAAGGAATTGTCATTTGTGCACTGACCCTGAAGAACATGTACAGCACACAGCATCCGTGCAAGCTCTCCAATCACCTTCTTGCTTCACTAAAAATGATGAAATCAGCCGCACCTCTTTAAAAAAAACTATGAGCCCCAGTTCTTTCAACCTTTGTTTGCTCAAAGAAACCCTTCAGTTCAGCGAAACATTCCTCAAAATACAGATCTGCATTAACCTTGTCATTTAGTTTGTAACGCCTCATATGAATACATTTTCCTTTGAAGGTTGACTGAGCCACTTTGCACACACTATATGCTAAATGCATGCAACCAATAAGTCGTACGACACAGAACCAAATGCCCTCAGGGTGCATCTTGCGAGCAACTCAGCCGTACTGGAAGCAGCCTCAATCAGCTCTAAATCCCATTTATTTTTCCACCTTTGTTAATGGAATATGGATTACTTGAGTTTATCCCTGATAAAATCCACCTGTCACAACAAAGCCCAGGCACTTGATGGACCTAGCGAAATCTTTATGACTCACAGGTCACAGAGATTGTTCTCAGCAAATTTATAATTAGTCACACACATTATTTATAATTACTCCAAACAGCAGGAAACACACAACAGATCTGATTCCAATCTCATTATTCACTCTGCCTTGCTGTTTATAATGTCAAAACAATTTTCCATTCACCTAATTTACCATTAGTTCCATAAACTTCACCTTCTTTAAAGCTCTGATCATGGAACTCAACCAAATGGCCTCGAAACCATCAGCCAACAACAGATAAAACCAGTCTATGAATTTGCTGCAATTTAGTTCCTCAACAAAACTATTGTAATCAGTGATCACCAAAATCAAACATGGTTACTTTGTGACTAACTGAGGATTTTATTTTACCAAGGACATTTTGCTGATTTTTTTTTTGCAATATCATGAACATTTTCTATATTATATCATAGCCCAAATAGTTACTTTAGATACCATCTGAAGTTTGCATCACAGGCTGTTTTCTGAGATTAAATCTTTATTCGTTCATGGGCTAGTGTCGTTATCTGAGTGAACATAAACAGTGTACGTTGACAGTGTTCCCAGAGGCTGAATAAAGAAACACATTCAACTTACATGGCCAGTGAGCTGAACTCAATGCTTAAAGGAAATTTAGGGCAGAGAATTTAATGGGAAATAATTAAGTACACAAAGGAGCGAGAAATATAAATGTCTGAGGTGAGCAGAATTATACAAGGGCGAGGCAGAGCAAACAAGCAGAGTCTACATTCCTTAGCAAAGAGGTCAACGGAATTAAGTTGAAAGCTGAGAGAAACTGAGGGTGGACCAAGGACTCACTGCCTTAAAAGGGTGTTTGAGACAGATACCCCTATGACACCTGGGCGGCATGGTGGCACAGCAGTAGAGTTGCTGCCTTACAGCGCCTGCAGCGCCAGAGACCCGGGTTCGATCCCGACTACGGGTGCTGCCACTATGGAGTTTGTACATTCTCCCCGTGACCTGCAAGGGTTTTCCTCCCGACATTTTGGCTTCCTCCAACACTCCAAAGACGTACAGGTGTGTAGGGCCAGAGACCCGGGTTCGATCCCGACTACAGGTGCTGCCTGTATGGAGTATGTACGTTCTCCCCGTGACCTGCAAGGGTTTTCCTCCCGACATTTTGGTTTCCTCCAACACTCCAAAGACGTACAGGTGTGTGGGTTAATTGGTTTGGGATAAGTGTAAATTGTTCCTAGTGTGTGTGTATTAATGTGTGGGGATCGTTGGTCGGTGCGGACTGGGTGCGGCCGAAGGGCCCGTTTCCGCATTGTATCTCCAAAGTTAAAAAGCACATGAGGGAGTATCCGAAACGCAGTACACAAAATCACAGGCCGTCAGATTGACAAGGAAAGGACATTCACACGAAAAGTACGCTTAAAGGCCGGGATGATCAGATGGGTTGAACTGCATTCCCCAAGCCTGACATTCCGTTGGTCTGTGTGCTGATCGAGTGGAGACTCTGGTGGAGCCAAAGTATCCCCACAGGCGTCTTGGGCGTCATGGACTGCACATTCATTATGGTTCAGCAATGGGTTTTATCATATGTTCCCATCATTTTCATTAAGTGGCAATGCACACTAGATTTTGACTTTAAAGGATGAGTAATTAAATTAAATAGAGAAATGCACAGTAGCAAGAATAAAGTAGCCTGTACACAAGAGTTGGTAATTATCTTCATGCAGCAAAAAAGATCAAATAATTTGGAACAACTACAGCAAACTTATTTTGACGTTAAGATTTTCGCAGTCTTCATAAAAGCCATCTCCAGATACAGCCTTTCATCTGAACTAATGCATTTCCAAATTAATAAATAATTCAAAAAAGAACCCTGATTAACGTATTTAAATAACCAACTGTGAAATAAAAGGCTGCAAGCTTTAAGCTTGAACAATCATTGGAAAAATGACACATCTTGTTTGATGATGGTCTTATGGGGCAACTTGGGAAGTTATTGCAATTTGGAGAGCAGTGGATATCTTGTGGTCGCTAAAAAGGGGAACAATGGGCCTGTTCCACTTAGGCGACTCTTTAGGCGACTGCCAGGGACTAATTTTTATGGAATTCGCCCACGACACCTGGCGACAACCTACGACAACACCTGCGACAGCAAAACTTGTCGCTGAAAAATCTTCAACATGTTGAAAAAAATTTCGGCGACGGTGGCGCCAATTTTTGCTGTCGTAGGTTGTCGTAAAATTAGTCCCTGGCAGTTGTCTAAAGAGTCGCCTAATTAGGACAGGCCCGTAACTGAGTCCTAGAATGATAGTTTCACAGCAGGTAACATTGAACCACTGTGCTTCTGTAAATTTGAACTATCTGTACTGCTCTGAATGGCTTGTCCTTTACCCTCCCAAAAGGAAGGCATGGTGGCACAGTGGTAGAGTTACTGCCTTACTGCACCAGAGACCCGTGTTCAATCCTGACTATGGGTGCTGCCTGCAGGGAATTTGTACATTCACTCAGTGACCTGCGTGGGTTTGCTCCCACATTCCCGTACAGATTTTGTCGTTTAATTGGCTTGGTAAAATTGTAAATGATCCCTACTGTGAGGGTGATAGTGTGGCACAGACTCGGTGGGCCAAAGAGCCCATTTCGGTACTGTATCTTTAAACTAAAGACTGGCACCACTAGCCAAAGCAACACACCTGATAATTGCCAACATAATGCAACCTATAATATTTACAAGCAAAGATTGTTTTAACCTTAATGCAATAATTTAACAAAAGAAATAAGGAGCCCGGATTGTAGAATCCTAGATGAAAATGTTCCACTATTCTATCCATGGCTTAAGCAGAACCTCATTATCTTGCCTTCATCTCTCATATTCCATCAACTTTCAGTGGATCCAGCAGGGTAATGCTCCATTGCCTCCAGTAAAATTCATCCATTTAAAGCACCTACCAGCTCATTTCATGGTATTCAGCAGCTTGCCGCAATTGCAATTTAAATGCAGAGTATTGATTTTAAAGTCACCATCCAGAAAATCAAGCTCCTCTACATCATTCCCTTTCGCACCTTTCTAAACTTCTCCAGCCCGACAATGCTCCAAGACCTCAGTTGCTTCAATGTTGGCCTCTTGTGCGGACCCAAGTCCCTAGCTAGTCCAACCAGACTTTGAGAAGTCTAGGCAACATGTTCTGCAGTTTCCAGTTTGACATTAGGTTGACGAGATACCCGTGTCAAGAGAGGCCAATACACTAAGCACAACCTAAATGTTGCCTGTACTCTGACAAACTAGGACATCGAATAAATTTACCAAACAGCCAGCATAAGCACAATGGATCATATTGGTCGGCTATGAGTGGGAAGGAACTGCAGATGCTGGTTTACATCGAAGATAGACACAAATTGAATTGAATAGAATACATTTTATTAGCCAAATAAGTATACTTACAAGGAATTTACCTTGGTGCTTTGCTCGCAAGTAACAACACCATATACAGTAGACAATTAAAAATAAAACATTATAATTTAAACATGTGAAGAATTAAATTAAATACCAGAGCACAAGGAGTCTACAAAATCTTGGCTGTTGAGTAGAGCTACTGCTCGTGGAAAAAAGCTGTTTTTATGTCTGGCTGTGACAGTCCGGAGTCAAAGTTTGTGGCCAGGTTGAGAGGGGTCAGAGATGATTTTACCTGCTCTCTTCCTGGCCCTTGCAGTATGCAGTTTGTCGATGGAGGGGGGTAAGGTTGCAGCCAACAACCTTCGAATGATGTGCTGCAGCCTCCGGATGTCATGCTTGGTGGCCGAGCCAAACCAGACCATGATGGAGAAGATGAGGAGAGGGGGAGATCTCCTAACGTCTACAATTAATTCCACGCCGTCTTAAGAGCATTGAGCTCTAGGTTTTTGCGAAGGCACCAGGATGCCAGCTGTGTCACTTCCTGTCTGTAGGCAGATTTCTCCCCATCCTGGATCAGTCTAATCAGGGTTATGTCGTCGGCAAACATGAGAAGCTTGACAAACAAGTCTGTGGAGGTGGAGTCATTGGTGTAGAGAGATTAAATGAGAGGGGAGAGTACACAGCCTTGCGGTGCTCCTATGCTGAGGCTCTGCAGGTCCGAGATGTGCTTTCCCAGCCTCACATGCAGCTTCCTGCCTGTCAGGAAGTTGATGATCCACAGCCAAAGGGGTTCAGGCACAGTCAACTGGGAGAGTTTGGAGTGTAGTAGCTCTGGCACAATGGTGTTGAATGCAGAGCTCAAATCCACAACAAATCCTTGCATCGGTCCCCTGGCGGTCTAGGTGCTGGAGGACGAGTGCAGGCTTAGGATGCGCCATCCTAGGCCTGCATTCAACGGGACAGGCAGACTGAAGAAGGGTTTCCACCCAAAATTGTCACTCATTCCTTCTATCCAGAGATGCTGCCGGTCCCGCTGAGTTACTCCAACATTTTGTGTATATCTTTGGTCAGCTTTGAACCTGTACCATCCTAGGACTCTGTTATACTCCTCCTTAGTGACCACTAGATATCCACTGCCCTCCACATAACAATGACATCCCAAGTTGCTGCATGGGACCATCATCAAACAAGATGATTCACTCAGCCACATAATCCTGTGAAAACCAGTAAAATATCACTGACTTTGACTTTGCCAGGATGTCGTCAAGGAGGAAAGAGTTGGAGAATGGGGAAGTAATTCTGCAGCTTGATTGAGGCTCAAGGAATGACGACTAACAAAGTAGCAATTAATGTAGGGGATATGCAAGAGGCCTGAATCAGAGGAGTAAAGAATTAAAAGTACTCAAATAAGATACAACTCATTTTCTTAGAAAATAACTTGGTATTCCAACTGATTTGCAACAATTGTTACTGTGAAGTACGGAAGTCCTGATCTACTTTAAAAATTGTATGAAGGACAATATATTCTTAGATCATCAGATGTTGGCTGTTAGAGTTGCTTATTAATCAGCTTCTGGTCACTTCAGAAAACAGATACAAAAAGCTGGAGTAACCCAGCGGTTCACGCAGCATCTCTGGAGAAAAGGAATAGGTGACGTTTCGGGTCGACACCCTTTTCCCCTTCTGGGTTCTGGTCACTTCAGTTTGATTTCTAGTGTTGTACAGCATATTCCCCTGTGCTCTGCTCTTTCCATTATCTGCTCTGATGCTTTGGATGTGGAGAGGATGATTCCACGGGTGGGAGAGTCTTGGACTGGAGGTCATAGCCTCAAAATTAAAGGACATTCTTTTAGGAAGGAGATGAGACGGAATTTATTTATTCAGGGGGTGGGGAATCTGTAGCATGGGGTTCGGAGGGAGAAAGATCAGCCATGATTGAATGGCAGGGTAGACTTGATGGGCCGAATGGCCTAATTCTGCTCCTATTACTTCTGACCTTAAGATGCCTCTTAAATGTTGTTAACGTTACTGCCTCCACCACCTCCTCTGGTATCTCATTCCATATACCAATTACTCTTCGGGAGTAACATTTATCCCTTAGGTCTACTTTAAACCTCCTCCCTCTCACATTAATAAAACCATTCACGTTTTAGACACCTTTACCATGGCAAACAAACCCTGGCTAATGTATCTATGCCTCTTATAATTTCATATACCTCTATCATGTCATCCTTCAGACTCCTTGGCTTCAGGTAAAACAGATTCCAGCCTATCCATTGATTTTTACAACTCATGTCCTCAAAACCGGAATGGTACCATTCGGCGCCACTGTTTCGGCGCCATCGTTTCAGCGCCTCCGTTTTGGAGGGTTAGGGTTAGGGTTAGCATTCAGGACTGCTTTTCGTGAGGGATGGCCGATGGGGATTTTTAACGTTTTAGAAAGTTCATCAAAATTTACTGACCTGCATTTCATTTAATATGTTTTCTATTCACACTACAGCATGCTCTTGAATTTATTTTGTCATATGTATTTAGCATTAGCACTGATATAAGACTGTGCTAATGTGCCATAGGGAAGGAAATAAGTAGAAAACTTAAAGCAGATCGTTTCCTTTGCAGCGCCGAAAAGTACCCGACCCAACCCTAACCCTAACCCTCCAAAACAGAGGTGCCGAAACAGCGTTGCCGAAACGGCGGCGCTGAAAAGGGCAGCGCTGAAAGGTACCCGACCCCGGGCAACATTCTTGTGTCCTTTTTGCACCTTTTCCAACGTAATCATGTTCATCCTATGGCATAGCCACCAGAAGTATACACCAAACGTATAGATTGGCAAACTCCAAAGGTATAGATTGGCAAACAGAACTATAAACAATACCCTAATGTGTGTAACTGGAAGTAGTTTATCTAATGTGTACAGAAAAAGCATCATCTCCATCATATGATGCAGCCACTTCAGAGGAAAATAAACTTTTCGAAGGGCTGCTGAATTTGATGAAAAACACATTCAAGCATTGTTGATCCTTAATACTGGCTACCATTTCTGCGCATTAACATATTTAATCATTTGGGACTGCCATCCTCTCGCCAAGAACTGCCGCCACAGGACTGAGACTTACCTGCTGCATTTTCCCACCTTGTCCAAGTCTCTCTGCATGGTATCTCCTGTTACCCATCCCCAGCCTGCCCCACCACAGCAGCCCAGACTCAAGCTCAAGTCCAGCTCAAGACTTTGCCACAGAAGCTCTTAAACTGTGCTCTCCTCCCCCCCACCAGCTCCAGAGGTGACACTGTGCCAGAGCAAATGCTCACCTCCACCAGGCTGCAGAGCTGGTGCACCTCTGGGACTTAAGCAGAAGTACAAAATCCATATTGAGGAAGGCCTCCGACGCAAAAGACATGCGGGTTTCAAAAGATATATTTGACTACAGTGACAACAGAGATATTGGGGGAAATGAAAGGTGGGCAGAAGGAGAGATGGTAAAAGAGAAAGGTGAACAAAAACATGCAAAAAAGAAAAACAAAGAAAAGCAGTGACACTGCAAATAGTTAGATGAGGGAGGAACCGGCAAATGAAAAGAACAAAAATCCCAGCAACATGCAGTGAATGTTATAGTGGTATGTTTTAGGTTATCAACATCATGATATACAACTAATATTAACTGTTTTGATTGTGAAGCTGCAGATATTTTGAGAGTTTATTGCATAGGTAGCTTTCATTCAGTGTTTCCAAATTAAAGCAAGACTGTGACAGAATAAGGAGCGAATCTGACTGGATTAATTTTATAATCTGTTGAAGGAAAACTGAGCAAAGTATATGTGGCAATATCATACTGTGCAAGAGTTGGATGGGAAAAGTGCTGATGTGATATACATTGTTGCACATATATCAAAATTATCAATTATGTCAGCAAAGTAGCACCAGTGGTGATATTTCTTTAAGGCAACTTTTGATGCTAAACTCCATCAATTACGCTAACATGGTGAAAAAATTGCAGGGCCTGAGACAATACCTCAAGTGTAATCAATCTGTGTCTGTCTCTTTTACCTTGAAATGTCCTGCCAAGTCCTTCATTACTCTGAAAGCTAAGAGCAACTAAATTGCATTGTATAGTGATGACATAACTCCATGGTTCCGTTTCTGATATACAGGCAAAAAGATTAAAAAGGCTGTTTCAATGAAAAAGACAGGCTCAAAACGTGGCATTCCCCCAAACCGCAAAATGCTACTAAGTCACAAAGACTCTTAGCCGGTGAGGTTTTAAAATTGATGATTGCGTGGATATGAATGACGTGGTGGGGAGACTTTCCACCACAGGCCCGGTTGCTGCAAGTTAAATGTATTAGTGTAAAGGAACACCAGGACATGACGAGTAACAGACACCAGCTGGTTAATAACCACACAATAAACAGCTGGAAACTATCAGTCATGTCACAGGCAGCCTCCTGCTTTCAAATCCATAGTGCTCACCCCATCTAATTCAACCTTGTTGCAATTTAATATTCAAAATGTTGCTAGGAAACTGGTTACCTGGCAACGACGGTGGGACTTCACGAAGTGTTGGGTGCTATCAGAAGCCCTTTCCCAGGCCCTGGTGTGTAAACCCAGCCCAGCCCAAAGCGCGGCCTTGTCGGCTTCGGCAGCCGCGGGCTCCAACCAAGAAGCGGCCGTTCCAGGTGGCCCAGCCGCCGAAAGGACTCTCCCGACGCCGGGGCAAGACCACCCGGTGAGAACGGCCAGGGACATCGGGCCTCCGTAGAGGCAACTGCGGTGGCCTCAATAGGCCTGACTTTGGGGTGAACATGGGGTGGGGACTGGACATTGTGCCTTCCTCCACAGTGCTATCCACTGTGGGGGGATGATTTTTTTTTGTCTAACTGTAGTCTTGTAGGTCTGTGTCCAAGATGGCTGCCGTGAAGGGAGAGTGGACGCTGGCACGAATTGGTTGCCGCTGCTCTCTCTTCACACTGTGTTTTTGATTTTCTGTTTTTGGATTGAATTCTGTTTTTAATTTGTGTCATTGTGATGTCTTTAATTACTTGTTTTACTCCGATTATATGTTTTTATTCCGATTACTATGTAAGGTGTCCTTGAGATTTTGTATGAAAGGCGCCCATTAAATATAAAATTTATTATTATTATTATTCTTCACACGTGCTTCATTTACCTTATCAGTGCACAGCCAACTGCTGGTTGAGTCAGTCCTTCCTATCACGGCTGCAGTCCTACAATCACACACCTCATCCATCACCGGTGTGCTCTCGTAGTAGCCTTTGCTCTCAGGGTTCGGGCTTTCAACAGCAATGGGACTTTCCACAGGATTAGACAAAGGACCATCTGGTTCCAACCCAGCCTGCCCACTGTCATGTTCCGATTGACTTTCGATCACCGTGTCCCAGTAGGATGTTTCTTCCGTGGATACATCTTCTTTTCCCTCTTTTGCTACCATCTCGTCTTGTTGAACCTCATATAATTTGCATATTATCTCCTCAGGTGCGGAGGTGAAGTTGGATCCGCCTGTGGCCATTTCCTCGATGATTGGCCGGCCAAGGTTCCTCTCCATACTGTGCTTAAAAGTACCCTCTCCTCCTGCGTTACCATCGATGACCATAATGAGCTCAATCTCTTCAGTTGAGGAGACGATGTAATCATCACTCTTTGCAGTAGAATGCACGCTAATTGGATTTTGTGGTGACATTTGCCCATCACCCGTGTTGTTGATGGAACCAGGTCCTGTGGCATCGCTGCCCTTCATTGTTGGTATTCCATCCACTGAGGATAAGCTCCGGTATCGAACCTTCTTCCCGTTAATCCACCGGTACTTTGCATCTTTGTTGTCAGATGGACTGGACAGCCCCGAGTCTTCCTCGGAGGTGAGGGAGCCCGTGGTCCCCTTGCCCTGGCTCCAGCTGGACAAACTAGCCGCCTCAGCGCTCTCCGAAAGCAGAGCCTCCGTCCTGCTGGGATAGTCAGCAAACGGTGGGACGAATGTCCTCCAGGAACGCCGATGCTCTTTCCTCTCCGGGATGGCTTTCAGCTTCGGGCCTCCGGACGACCGGACGACGTTGCTGGTGAGTTTCAAAGCGTCAAAAATCATCTTCTCATCCAGTCTGCTGCTCTCCTTGGCCCTCAGCTCGAGGGCACTCGGCACCAAGAGTGTACCATTGCCTGATGGGGCCAAGTCCAATGTCCTCTGGTTGTAGGGGCGGTATCGTTCTGTCAAGTGCCTCGACGCCAAGCTCCCTTTGGAGTCCGAGTCGATCTGCTCGTTCAGCCTCACCGTGTCATAGATGGACCTCTGCGGAACATAGCAGTCATCTATATTAATGTCCTCCTCATCCGTCACTCCTACACAGCCTGGATTTTGACGAAGGCAGTCAGGTCGACTGAGTGGTTTCCCCATTTTTTGTTTGGTGGTAGTGTAAAATAGTGGCTCCAAGCTCACAGAAAGATTCCTTGTGCAATATTAAAGATATTCCACAATTCCACAACGTGAAGAGATCAAAAAGTATAATCAGCTCATAAAAAATATATAAATTTCACACCTCAGTGGCATCTAAAGTGAGTCGTTTACAAAAAGAAATCCAGTGCAATTGTGACAGTTTTTGTTTACCTGATTGTAATCTGCTGCAGACGGGAAAAATGTATTCACTAAAGTGCATAGACTCCTCTCTCAATCAGTGGCAAATAGGCAGTGTTGAAAATAGACCACAAGGTCTTTCCGTCTGAAAATCCGTGGCATTTCCCCCTCTCTCCTCCGCCCTCTGCCCACAACCCCTAATCCCTGCAGGCAGCATCCAGGGAAGAGTGTGCGACTTCATCTGCTGGCAATCACGGGGACAATGGCCCAGGCGATGTCTCGCCGACTACTTGCAGTCCGTTTGCAAGCAAAACAATTCACAGTGAACAGATATAAAACAGCTCTCCGTAACATCCACAAAGCAAATTCCAGAAGGATAACAATACAGGTCGTGCTTAAAATATCCCGGGACGTTGCAATACCAGATCATTCATCAAATAAGAACATCACATTTTCAACATGCCCCCTTCCTGGGTTTCTGAGGGAAGCAGAAACCTTTTGCATTTCTTCGCCCAGAGCGGGGTTGACTCTCTCCTCATGTCCAGCCCCGGCGCTGCAGCCCTGCCCGCTGCTTGTGGAGGGGACCGAGCCAACCTTGTCCCCCGCTCACCTCACCGCCCGCATCTCCCTCGCCCACCCCACTCTGTCTGTCCGTCCGTCCGCTCGGGCTCACAGGGGCAGCGAGGTGAACTTTCAGTCGGGCAACTTTGGCCAGCGGCCGCCGAGGCGAAGTTTGGCGCTCGTCATGGTGCGGGGACGAGCAATGCCGCCCTCGCCTGGCGCTCCCTCTCCGGCCTCTCACCGAGCGGGAGGGAGGGGGTGAGGCTGAAGCTGCAGCCGGGCAGGAGGAGGAGTGTCGCCGCCAGCACCTTATCTCCCTCCCTCCCTCTCTGTGTCAACCTACAGCCAGCACCAGGACAGCGACACCTCCCTCTCTCTCTCGCTCACACACACACACACTCTGCAGCCCAGTTCACCGCAAATCACTGCTGTTGAACCTTGCAACCTCGCCCGTTCCCAGCACTAACAGGTCGCTCCTGCGACCAATGCAACCTCCCCAGTTCCCCAACACTAACAGGTCGCTGCTCTGAGCCCTGTAAGCTCCCCTGTCCCCAGCAACAGGCATCGGCTGTTGAACCTTGCAAGCTCTCCTGTTCCCGTTCCCGTTCCCATCACCAACCCCCACCCCCAGGGTGAAGGAGCAAGAAGCTTCAGCTCTGCTCCACTCGTCTGAACTGTACTGTGTGTGGGGGGGGGGGGGGGGGGGGGGAGATGTTGGGGTCCCTGGACACCAGCACGTCGCTGGGGAACGGACAGCAACGTACAGGAAAAGAAAGGAAACGTAATTACAAAGCAAGTCTTCGCCGCTATCGCCACCCCTGTAACTAAAAAAGGCGAAAGAAAGGGCAGCGATTTGCAACCGATGACCGTAATTCTGACCTGCTGATGGGTAGGATTTGTGTAGGTAACGGGGCGGGGGGGGGGGGGGGGATTCTGCAGCATTAGGGAGACCTGCTGGAAGAACTCCGCGGTCAGGCAGCACCGGCGGTGGGAAATTGACAAGGTGGGCAGATGCTGGGATGGGGTGTGTGGCGGGCGGGGAAAACATTCTTGACTCCATCTGATGGAGTAGATTGGGGTTGGAGGCAGGGGACTGGAGCCAGAAGGGGCAACACGGGCTCCTGCTAATGACATACACTGGGCGACATCTGCCTGCAGGACACGGCCACCATCAACGGAAACAAAAACGAGGTGAGGTGAGGTGATAGCAGTGCATTTTGATCGCCACCATTGCCCAGTCAAAACAGGTCCCAGAATGTCACAACAATCTTCAAGTTCACTATAGCCCTGCAAGTGTTTACTTTTGCAAGTTCTACATCTGTTTCTCCCTTTGGAAATTGGTCATATAAGATGACGGTGCTGAAATCCGCGGTGATCTAAAACTGCAACTTCCTGAGTGGTGGCGAGAGGAAGTGGCAATTGAGAGAAGAGAAGAGGTCATTTTGACCATGAATTCTCAACGATTGCTTTCCCAAGTCAATAAAAAGTTACAATTAAAGAGTGTTGCACCTGGGTTAACTAACCAGGAAGAATCCGATTTACGGTAGACAAAACTGCTGGAGAAACTCAGCGGGTGCGGCAGCATCTATGGAGCGAAGGAAATGGGCAATGTTTCGGGCGGAAACCCTTCTTCAGACTCAGAATCCGATTTACAACAGGTACCAGAAATCTCACACCAATGTAACAGCATTTGAAGCAACCTCTTCAACTTCAATTTCAACTTGCCATGAACTACACCAGACTGATTCCGGGGATGTCAGGACTTTCATATGAAGAAAGACTGGATAGACTCAGTTTGTACTCGCTAGAATTTAGAAGATTGAGCGGGGATCTTATAGAAACTTACAAAATTCTTAAGGGGTTGGACAGGCTAGATGCAGGAAGATTGTTCCCGATGTTGGGGAAGTCCAGAACAAGGGGTCACAGTTTAAGGATAAGGGGGAAATCTTTTAGGACCAAGATGAGAAAAACATTTTTTACACAGTGAGTGGTGAATCTCTGGAATTCTCTGCCACAGAAGGTAGTTGAGGCCAGTTCATTGGCTATATTTAAGAGGGAGTTAGATGTGGCCCTTGTGGCTAAAGGGATCAGGGGGCATGGAGAGAAGGCAGGTACAGGATACTGAGTTGGATGATCAGCCATGATCAGGCTCGAAGGGCCGAATGGCCTACTCCTGCACCTATTTTCTATGTTTCTTCACCACCACACCCAATGCTGGATATATGAAGTTGCTTCCTGGCCGCAGAATCTGATTGCTTTCTGAGTCGGAGAGCCTTCACTGTGAGGCGACCTCTCTTGCTCCGAATCCTACTTAGGAAGTGAATCCTGTCTGCACGTGGCCACAGTGGTCACATTTAATTAGCTTCAAGATACTCTTGTTGTCACAAGAAGTTGACCATTCATGCAAGGTCACTCAATTCTGACACTCAATGACACTGCACATAATTACAATTTCCACACAGGAAGACAACATCAAATTTGAGAAAAGAAGCCATCCAATCTTAATAAATCATTGGCAGGGCCTCAGCTGGAGTATTGAGCGTAGTTTCAGGGATCACACTTTAGGATGGATGTCAAGGACGAAGGGAGGACACAAATGTGATTTGCTAGAACTGTGGCAGCGATGTGGAGATGTGTTTTCACAGAGTCATTCACCATCGGGTCTTTACATATCACCCATCATTCATTTACACTAATCCTACACCAACCCTTTTTTCTCTCTTGTTTCCCATCACTCAGAGAGTTGTGAATCTGTGGAATTCTCTGCCACAGGAGGCAGTGGAGGCCAATTCACTGGATGCTTTCAAGGGAGAGTTAGATTTAGCTCTTAGGGCTAACGGAATCAAGGGATATAGGGAGAAAGCAGGGCTACTGATTTTGGATGATCAGCTATGATCATATTGAATGGCGGTGCTGGCTCGAAGGGCTGAATTGCCTACTCCTGCACCTATTTTCTATGTTTCTAACAAATTCCTCAAAATTCTACTACACACCCAGGGGACATCCATATAGTTACAGGAGAATTAGGAAATTCTATACAGACGGCAGCTGAGGTCAATATTGAATCCAGGTTCTTCCTTGTTGCCCGTCAACTTCCTCAAGATTCTACCACGCACCTACACACTGAGCCGGAAGCCGTAACACCTGCCACTATGCCTCCTCCCTCACATTCATCCAGGGACCCCAGAAGCCCTACATGGTGAGGCAGAAGTTCACATGCACCTCCTGCACCATTCACTACATTTGGTGCTCCCAATGTGATCTCCTTTACATTGGTGAGACCAAGCATAACCAGGCGACCATTTCATGAACACTTGCACTTGTTCCGCCAAGGCCTGCTGGATTGCTAACCATTTTAACTCCCTTTCCCATTACCATACCAAGCTTTCTGTCCTGGGCCTCTTCCACTGGCAGAGTGAGGCCACAGGCAAACTGGAGGAACAGCACTTCATATTCCACTTACAACAACAACCCTTTCCCCTTCTACCCATATCTATTCCTCTGGCTTCACATTTCATGCATCTTCTCTCCTTATCTCACAGCGTTTTGCCTTCTTCCCACCTCTGGCCTTTGTCCGTGCTTCTACCAATTCAACCCTTCCCCCCCCCCCCCCCTTTACTTGTATCCACCAATCACTTGCCAGGGTTTGCCCTGCCGCCACTTATAACCATAACCATATAACAATTTACAGCACGGAAACAGGCCATCTCGGCCCTTCTAGTCCGTCCACTTCTCTTTCAGCTTTCTCCCCTCGACTACAATCAGTAGGAAGAAGGGAGACAAAAAGCTGGAGTAACTCAGCGGGTCAGGCAGCATCTCTGGAGAGAAGGAATGGGTGACGTTTCGGGTCGAGACCCTTCTTCAGTCTCAAATTTAATCCAGCATCTGCAGTTCTTTCCTACACAGTAGGAAGAAGCGTCCTGACACAAAACATGGCCTGTCCAAGTGGTCCAAAGATGCTGCCTGACCCACTGAATTACTCCAGCACTTTGCGTCTTGTGAAACATTTCAGTTCTGAGAAGAGACTGGATGGGCTCTGATTTGTTTCCATTGGAGAAATGGCAGCTGAGGGGAACCTGATAGAGGTGTATAATGTTATGAGTGGGATAGATAGGGTGGATCATAAGATACGTTTCCCCAATATGTCTGAACCTGGAGGGTATATCTTAGGGCAGGGGTTAAGAGAATTAGAGAGTTTTTAAGATGGAACTGCAGATGCTGGAAAATTGAAGGTACACAAAAATGTTGGAGAAACTCAGCGGGTGCAGCAGCATCTATGGAGCGAAGGAAATAGGCAATGTTTCGGCCCGAAACAATTCTTCAGAGAATTAGAGAGTTCTGAGGAAGACTTTTACCACCCAAAGGGCATTTGTAATCTGAGATGCATTGCAGGAGGTACTCCCAGGACATTTAAATGTGTCTGGATGAACACTTGAATTGACATGGCAGAGAAGGCTACAGGCCCAGGCGCTAATAAATGGGATTAGTATTAATGGACACTTGATGGTCAGTATGGACATGATGGGCTGAAGAGACAGATTTTGGTCTGTATGAGTCTGTGATCTGTTGCCAAGGACTAAATGATGACCAAACTATAGTTACATGTGAAATCTAAATACTCTGAAGTCTAACCACCCTCTAATCCAGCTCATTAGAGTTGCAGGCCTCTTGCTGACCCTTTGCAATACTGAGTTAACTCTCATTACAATCCAAACAAATTAACATTTTTTTCCAAACCAGTCTTGGTGTGTTAGTACCAACTCATCAACTTTCAAATTATTAAAACTGCATTTAAGGTAATGTTAATGAGCAAAATCGTCACATGTGGAATTTCCGCCCAACACCAGCAACAATAAAAAAATCCTTAAAAAAAAAGATATTAGTTACAGCCATGATAATAATGAGACTGAAGTACTCTGAAGACAGACAAAACCAATTAAGGACTTTGTAACCACTGTCGAACCGAGGCCAAAATAACATAATAAATCAACACAATGATTAATAAATCAAACAGCAAGATTAAGTCATTATTAAAAATACTGCAGGCAACAACCACCACAGAAGAGCAAAATAATCTTTGTTTATTTGTTCCATTGTGGCTGCCATGAGTGGGGGTGGGCACAGGGGTAAAATGACATACTGCCTTCTGGCAAAACCTTGCACTTCTGAGGTCCGTCTAAAAAAACATTAAAACAAACAGTGCGAAAATCTTCCCATACAATTATGGGAAGCACCAGTCAAAAAGAGTAAAGACTGCCCACTCAAGGAAAACACAATCTAAAGGACTATAGCAAAAGTCGTATTTTAGCTCGAGGGTTCCCTCCAGCCCACGTGAAGATTTATTGCAAAGCAAACTTATCTGCTTCCTGCCAAGCACCTCTACCCTGAAACAGTTAAATCTCAGCCAGGCAACAGCACTCATGGGACTTGACAAATGTCAAGGCTGAGTTTCGACTGTGGAATGGAAAGCCAATTCACAAACTTTCAATCTGAGATTGTACCCTGCAGAGGTTATTTTTATTAAAAAAATGCATTTGCAAAATGTCTTTCAGGAAGCGGAGGGATGAGTTTATAACCAGAGTGATAATGTTACGGCACTTTGGATTATCATGAGGTCCAAAGCGCTATACAACCAATTAAGTACTTTTGTTGTTGCTTATTCACTGATGGAAACACAGCAACCAACTTGCGCATAGCAAGATCGGTCATGAGACAGTGACGAGAGAGTCTCTTCTGGTGATGTGTGGGAAGGAACTGCAGATGCTAGTTTATACCAAAGATGCTGGAGTAACTCGGCAGGTCAGGCAGCACCTCTGGAGAAAAGGAATAGGTGACGTTTCGGGTTCAGTGATGTTGGCCAAAACACTGCCATTGGTGCCATGGGAATCTCCAATGTTAACCTGGAGGACCCAGATGGGATCCCATCTATAGGACGCCACTGTTGACATTATCACCCTGGTTGTAGGCTCATCCCTGGAGTGAAGCTTCCGTTTGATCTATAGGAGCAGAAAGTGCTGCCATAAAGGCAGTAATCACTTTTCTTTTTCTTCTGTAATATAGGAATAGTCATTGACAGATGGCACAATGGGCTAAGTGTTCGGCTGGCAACCGGAAGGTAGCTGGCTCGAATCCCGCTTGGAGTGCATACTGTCGTTGTGTCCTTGGGCAAGACACTTCACCCACCTTTGCCTGTGTGTGTCCTTGGGCAAGACACTTCACCCACCTTTGCCTGTGTGTGTGGATGTAATTATGTGAAGCACTTTGGGGTCAATGCAAGTTGACTAAAAATGTGCTATATAAATAAAGAAATTTATTTAATTTAAATTGATGAAATCGAGATTGGAAGAGAAACCATTGTTTGTATTGTGCAGGAGGGGAGGACTGGATTATGTGCTCATACCATGCCAGCAATGCTTTAAAAGAAAATCAATTCATTTTTCATTGCAATTATTTTACAACTTATACAAACGGAAAGTATGTGAAGGAGAATGCTCAAGCTGTAATATTTCAAGAATGGTAATCTTCACAATCACTGCTGACCACGGCAAAAAAAAAACAAGAAACCAGCATTTTTTCAGCTCAGATAGTTTAAACAGTTAATCATTTTCAATCAACAGCAGGAAATATCAAGTATTTATTTGTCCACACTTATGGTACTACTTCATAGCTTGCATCTGTTTTCTATACGCGAGTTAGGATGCATTGGGAATTCATGTCAAATTCTGTTGGTTATGGCAAAACTTGACTTCAGCTACTGCTGTTCGTATTGTATTTTACAATTAATTTCCTAGGTAGGGTTCAGTGAATTGGTTTCCCATGTACTAATCCCAACGCTAACAAATCTCTAACTTAATATGAAAAATAACAGAGTGAGTAATTTCTCAAAAATCCCCAATGCACAATTGAAAATTAAAATTCAAGAAATAGGTGGAAGGGGAGGGGCATATATCCCATTAGGTCTGCTCTGTGTTCATTAAGATTACAGCATATCCTCTACTCATTTCCTCGCACCCAGCCTGTCCATTCATCACCTGATTCAAACAAATTATGCAGGATGATGAGCAGACAGTCAAATTGTGTAATTTGTGGATTACAAATTGTACCGGAGTCGAATCCATATATATCAATGTATGGCCCATCAAGTCACGACTCGCTCATTGTAAATGCAATCCAACCAGCCCAATATCCCTGATCCTCCCCACAGACCCGGAATTCTTTCCTTTCAGATACTTATCCAGCAACATTGCAATGGAATGTGCCTCCACAATACCCCAGAGAGTGGATTCCATGCCGAAAATATTTGCCACATGAGAGTATTCCCTCATGTCACTTTTGGCCCTTTGCTAATCACCTTCATTCCATGTCCCATGGTCATGACCCTTCTGTTAACGTGCTACTCTGTTTATATCCTTTAGGATTTAAATGCCCTTCTCAGATCCTCAGTTTCTGCCCCAGTTTCTGCAGCCTATCCCCATAACTCTGGATACAGAGTTTAATAAATCCCTTCCAAATACTCTCTCAAGTCTTTACATCGTTCCTAAAGCGTGGCACCTGGTGCTGGATACAATGTTAAACAAAGGCCAAACCAATGTTTAACAAATTTTCACTATGACATTTCTTGCTTTTAATTTTTTTTAATTTATTAGAAGTAAGTACAGTAATGTGGCACCTTAAGGTGCCAAATATATATTGGCATGTTACATTTTATGTACAGCTTCATTTAAAAAATAAATAAATAAAAGAGTGAAAGAGAGTAGATAATAGTAAATAGAAAAACATGTGACGTGTGGTGTGTGAAAAAGGAAAGAGCAAAAGTGAGGGAAAAAAAAGAGAGAGAAAGAGGAAGAGTAGAAAGTAGGAGATAGGAGATAGGTATTTATATTCTTGACCATCTTTCACCCAGTCCTGAAACAATTGTTTTTACGATTCTGTTGCACCATATGCTTCCAAGAAGTCGATAACTGGAGACCAACTCGTTAAGAATTGGTCTGGTTTATCTGTTACGAGGAATCGCATTTCTTCAAGATGTGCTGTGTCCAACATGACTTTCTTGCTGGAGTACTCTCTGCTTTTTTTTTAACTCGCTCCTGAACCTGTTTTGTCACTTGCCATGAATCGTGGTCATGTGCCCCCCAGATCTCTCTGTCCCTGTACCACTTTTAGAATTGTGCCCTTCAGTTTATGTTGCCTGGTTTCACTTTCTCTACCAAAATGTAACCCCTCCCATTTCTCAGCGGTAAACATCATTTGATATCCGGTCCCTCCGTCCCCATTGTTTAATTATTCTGTATTTTTGATTATTCTGTAACTTCTTTTTTTTAAATTTCTATATGCACTACTACTACGGACTGACGCAAAACTGCATTTCGTTGTACCCATACTTAATATTTGTGCAATGACATTAAAGTTGAATTGAAATTGAATTGAATTGAATTTGCCCATTCCACCAGCCAGCCTTGAAACCATTTTCCTCACGGTTGACTCCTCTTTCAAGTTTCATGTCACCTGCAAATGTAGAGTTTATGCTCACATACCCAAGTCCAAACCATTAATAGACATGAAGAAAAACAGTGGTCCTTGTACTGATCACTGGGGAACTCCATTCCAAAACTGTCACCTTGGCACCAATCTGTCAACCAATTTTCTATCCATGCTGCTACCATTTTTATTGCATCGGTTTTAGTTTGATAATAACAAGCCCATTGTGTGGCACCTGACAAAATGACATTTGGGAGTCTATAACAATCACATCAATTACATTTTCATCATTGACTCTAATACTTCATCCAATACAAAGGCCATTATATCCCCTACATAATTGAGGTACTTGTTCTCCCCCTTTTTCTGCCCTCTGCCCTGCCCCACTCCAAATCTGTTCCCCTTTTCCTGCCGTCAGGAAAATTAGTTGGAAGTGCTCTTGCCTTTGGGGCAGGATTCAAAGCTCACACCAGGCAGTCAGTCAGCCAGACTCTGCTGCCCCAGTAGTTGTGCTATCCCTTTGAATGGATGGAAGGATGGTCAAGGCCGTAGGGATCTCCTCAATGACTCGATCAGCATTTATTCCCCCGACCAATTTTCAAACAAATTACATCATTGTAGTTTGTCGGAGCTACTGTGCTGAAATTGGCTGCCATGTTTCCCATAAAAAACAGTATAATTCATCATCTGCTTCGATCTGTTGTTTTCACACCCTACCCTTCCCCTGACTCTCAGTCTGAAGAAGGGTCTTCACCCCAAACATCACCCATTCCGTTTCTCCAGAGATGCTGCCTGTCCCACTGAGTTACTCCAGCATTTTGTGTCTATCTTCGGTGTAAACCAGCATCTGCAGTTCCTTCCTACACAGCTATACTTCAAACGCCCCTCATTAGCAGTGAAAGGCATTCGGACATTCTGACGTCAGAATGGAAAATGCAAGTTTTCATTCTCCAGGAATGTTAAACCACGGATTGGGTGACCATGATCAGCCCACTAATACAGCATCTAAAGCAAAATGGTTAGACATGTTCTTGGTGCAAATGGTTAAAATGCTGGAAAATCTCCCGGCTTTGAAGCACTTGGTGTTTAGCATAATAAGGATCCTTAATCAAAGCCCTTGTATGAGATCATCCATTGCTTCAAGTTCTCAAAGCAAATCATGTTATACACCACACCAGGACAAAGTACCATGACTTCATCTAACATCCGCAGTGTTCTACAGATCATAATCTAAGCTGAAGGTAAACTTGATGGGAACAAAATATCTGCTGTGAAATATTTAATTCAATACCACCTCTTAAATGTATAATAAATTTGGGACCATGAAAATACAGGGCTAATTAATATCTGCTTTCAAAGCATAACAAATGTATCTATTTACTAGTGCGCTCGAAAGCACCTTTATAAAGCAGGATTATTAATCAGGATTTAAATGTAAAAAGATCTAAATGGAGGACAGTAGCAGATGTTTATCTTAGTGGACTCAACATCTAGAGGAGAGACACAGATGTTGGGTTAGGCAGCGTCCCTGGAGAAAATGGATATTGACATTTCAGGTCGGGATCCGACTTCAGACTGATGTCTAGAGGTGGGGACGAATAATTAGGATACGTTCAATTCCCACCAGGACTGCTGGAGAAATTAATTCAATTAATTAAATAATCATTCAATGTGCCAGTAATTGTGACAGTTAATGACCTTTGATTAATGATTAAAAGAGAACACCTTGTTATATATTTTTTTACACAAAGGGTGGAGGGTTTATGGAACGAGCTGCCGGACGAGGTAGTTGAGGAAGGTATTACCCTAATATTTAAGAGACATTTGGACAGGTACATGGATAGGATAGGTTTAGAGGGTTGTGGGCCAAACGCGTGCCATTTTACTTGTGCAAGTGGTCGGCGTGGGCTGAAGGGCCTGTTTCCATACTGTACGGCTCTATGACTCTAAGACTTGATTCACCACTGTCTCTTGGAGAATCAATTCTGCTGCCATTAGCTGATTTGGCTCTATCCCTGTCATGGAATCATAGATGTATACAGCACAATAGGAGGCCATTGGGCCTAACAAGTCCATACTGGTCAATCGTGGGACATGGTTGGAATGAAGTGCTTCCTGAGATACATTAGGAAGAAAATAGATATTGTGTGGGTATGCTGGTTCAAAATTCCACATTTGTGGATGATGCAAAGGTCAGGTGTGTAGTAGGCAATGAGAAGGGCCGAATGGCCTTCTTCTGCTCCTACGACTTATGAACTTATGAAGAAAACCGATAGATTGCAGGCATTTTTAGATGACCTGGCAGAAGGGGCAGACAAGTGGGAGTTATAGAGAATTTAATGCAGAGTCTTGTGAACAAATGTTATATTTAAAGAGCACGTCGTACAAGGAAAAGCGGAACAGCAGGACCTGTGTGTGACCTCGTCTGCACCACACTCTAACATATCCTCCAATCTATCATTATCATCAAGCATAAAACTGACTACAATTTAGTGAGTAGTGCACAAGGAGCAGCTGCAGATGTACCAGCAAATGAGCTGCCAATCACAAGAAGCTACAAAGCAGGACTGCATGCTAATGAGTGAAAGTGATACACTATGAACAGAATAAATTAATTTTATATCCTGTGAATCAAATCAAACCTCCACAGTCATAAAACATTGCTGTCATAAATGGTGGTGGTCAATTAAACAACCAACACAAGGCGGCTTCATTAACAGCTCCATCCAAAAGCTTGGGACGTTCCAACTGGTAAGTATCAATGAAAATGCTGGAGAACATCAGACCAGAACCCGACTAGTCTTCCCTCGCCTAGTCCATCAATCAATGGTATTGTGGCTAATAGGTGGCAAAGCCTTACATCACATCACATCACATCATACCCTCAGATTTAAAACATGCTGATACAACAAATAATAATTGTCATTTACAAAGAAGAGCCGCAATGCATCTCAGTTGCCTTCATCACCGATCCCAGCCATTCAATTTAGCTCCAAATGATATCACAGTAGGGCTAACCAAAACAGATGTCCTGTGGTGAGTGGCTCTTGACTTCCCACCGTTGCAAATCAAGGGTGCGTTGCAAATCTTTTCACTTGTCCAGACTTCAGTTCCAATTATATTCAAGGAGCTCAACAGCACCTGAAAGGCATCCAGTCTGCCTTGGCTGCTGTATTAAACATGTACAAGGTGTAGCATATCAACTCCCAGAGATTTTCAAACCCACAACCTCAACCACCCAGAACGGCAACAACAAAAACCAGTGAAATTGGAAACAGTGAAGATAGTTACCAAAGATTACAGTGGCATTTCGATCAGCTGGGCAAGTTGGCCGAGAAGTGACAAATGGAGTTTAATTCAGGTAAGTGTATGGTGTCACATTTTGCTGTGTCAAATCAGAGCAGGACTTTACAATGAGTAGGAGGGCCCTGGGGAGTGTTGCAGAACAGGTGTACAAGTACATACTTTCCTGAAAGTGGCGTGGCAGGTGGAGTGGATGGTGAGGAAGGCTTTTTGACATGCTGACCTTCATCAGTCAAGGAAAAAAATGAGTACAGAAGTTGAGACATTATATAGAGGCCACAATTGGAGTCTTGTATTCCATTTCGGTCACCCTGCTATAGGGAAGATGTCATTAAGCTGGAAAGGATTCAGAGAAGATTTACCAGGTGGTCGCAAGTACTTAAGGCCTTAAGCTGCTGGGCGAGGTTGGGCAGGCTAGGACTTCATTCTTTGGAGTGCTGGGGGCTGATCTTGTAGAGGTGTGTAAAATCATGAAGGGAATGGATAGATGTCTTTTTCCCAATGTAGGGGAATCAGGAACTTGACTGCACACATTTAATGTTAGAGGAGAAAGATTTAATAGTGACCTGAGGGGAAACTTTATCACTCAGAGGGTGGTGGGCGTATGGAACAAGCTGCCAGAGGAAGTCGTTGAGGCAGATCCAATAACAAGATTTAAAAGACATTTGGACAGGTACATGGATAGGAAAGGTGCAGTGAGCCAGGTACAGGCAAATGGACCTAGCCTGAATGAGGCATATTGGTCAGCATGAACGAGTTGGGCCAAAGGGCCTGTTCCCCTGCTGTATGACTCTCTATGACTCTAACAGCAGTCTCACTGCAACATCATCACACTGCAATCTACCCTCCAAATCACACACCATCCTGTCCGGGAATTATTCCGCTTGCCCTTCATCATCACTGGATCTAAATCATGGAACTCCCTTCCTGATGACATTGTGGGTGTTTCTTCACCAGAAGAACTGCAGCCGTTCAAGCAGGTGGTTTAATGTAGGGTTGCCAACATTATGTCCTAGCGATAAGTGAGGGGTTGGGAGTCAGGTTTGAGGCTGCCCTCATTGTGAGCTAGGTCACATCAAGCCCCAAGGCAGGTCCTACAGTTTCATAGGCTCAATGGACCAGAGTGCCTCCTTTAGCCATTGTAGGTCATGACCTGAACGTGGACAAAGGAAATATAACACAGAATACGCCATGAACCTGTTCCTTAAATCTGACCAAATACTGAAGAGAATGTAGTGTTTGGTCACATTCAGACAGTGCTCCAGAGCATTGAATAGAAAATATTTTTAAAAACCCACTAGTGGTTCAAATCCAACTCCCAGAGGACAACATGTTCCCCTCCCCTAAGGCAGGAAGCTGGATACATTTCCTCCCTGATCACTCTCAGTAACTAACCATTGTAAATTGTTGAACAGGCTTCTGCTAGAAATCTGTGAACTTCATGTTCAAGTCTCTAACCTGTGAGAGGGCCCTGGCAGAAATGGCAAATTTAAAAAAAAAGTCAAAAAATACTGTACAGGTACATACAGAACCCTTTCAAACAGCAGTGGATACGATGTCTATGACTATTAATGCCATCCCTAATTGCTGACCATCCTCTCCCCCGGTGCTAGACAGTGGCAGGTGTGTGCCCTGCAGGGCAGCACATCAATATAGCACATTGGCACACCTGTAACAAGCTGCTTTGTATCCTGGTGCCATACAGCGATATCATACAGTGACAGAAGGACACAAAGTGCTGCAGTAACTCAGCAGGTCAGGCAGCATCTCTGGAGGACTTGGATAGGTGACGTTTTGGGTCAAGACCCTTCTGCAGAAGAAGAATCTCGACCCGAAACGTCACCTATCCATGTTCTCCAGAGATGCTGCCTGACCTGCTGAGTTACTCCTGTACTTTGTGTCCTTTTGTGTATTAACCAGCATCTACAGTTCCTTGTTTCTACAGTGACAGATTCACTTTGCCAGTATGTAACCCATATTACACATTGACAGACCTGTCCACAACTCTAATGATATTACTGTCAGAACTGTCCCTAACAATAATGATATGTTGGTGTTCTACAGTGACAGGCTTGTCCCCACCAGTACTGTACCCCAGTGTTACACAGTGACACACCTGTCCCCACCAGTACTGTACCCCAGTGTTACACAGTGACACACCTGTCCCCACCAGTACTGTACCCCAGTGTTACACAGTGACAGGCTTGTCCCCACCAGTACTGTACCCCAGTGTTGCACAGTGACACACCTGTCCCCACCAGTACTGTACCCCAGTGTTACACAGTGACACACCTGTCCCCACCAGTACTGTACCCCAGTGTTACACAGTGACAGGCTTGTCCCCACCAGTACTGTACCCCACTTATACAGGTTTAGGTTTATTGTTGTCATGTATACCTAGGCATAGTGAAAAGCTAGTTTTTGCATGCTATTCAATCAGATCAGATAATATTATACATATGTACAAACTAGCCAAACTCAAGTACAATAGATAGAGCAAGGGGGATGATATAGAGCACAGTTCTCAGCATTGTGGCACATCAGTTCCATCGACACAGTCCATGGGGAGAGGTAAATTAGACAGTGCCCTTGCTTAAGGAAGGACCGTTCATATAACCATATAATAACCATATAACAATTACAGCACGGAAACAGGCCATCTCGACCCTTCTAGTCCGTGGCGAACACGTATTCTCCCCTAGTCCCATATACCTGTGCTCAGACCATAAGCCTGATAACAGAGGGGAAGCAGCTATTCCTGAGTCTGCTGGTTTGTGCTTTCAAGCTAATGTACCGTACCTTCTGTCGAATGGGAGCAGGGAGAAGAGGGAATGATCGGGGTGAGACAGGTCTTTGATTATGTTATCTGCCGCTCTGAGGCAGCGTGAAGTGAAGATGGAGTTACTACCCCACCTGTATTAACCCCAACCAGACTAATACCAGGTGGAGAGTCTAGTCTGTGTGATGGACCTGGCTTCATCTACAACTCTGCAAGTTTAGTTTAGATTTTTAGTTTTGTGTAGAGATACAGCGCGGAAACAGACCCTTCCGCCCACGCCGACCGGTGATCCCCGCACATTAACACTATCCTACACACACACTGGGGACAATTTACACTTTAAACAAGCCAATTACCCACAAACCTATACATCTGGAGTGTGGGAGGAAACCAAAGATCTTGGAGTAAACCCACGCAGAACGTACAAACTCCATACAGACAGCACCCGTAGCCGGGATCGAACCAGGGTCTCCGGCGCTGCAAGCGTGTAAGGCAGCAACTTTACCACTGTGCCACCGTGCCACCTAACTTCTTCAGTCTTGGACAGACTTGTTCCCAAACCAAGCTGTGATGCAACCTGACAGTGTGTTTTCTGTGGTGCATTTGTAGTTGTTTGTAAGCGACATTGAAGACATGCCGAATTTCTATGGTCGCCTGAGGAGTAGAGGCTTTGATGTGGCTTCTTGGTGGTCATGATCGTTGGCAATATTAACGCCAAGGAACTTGAAGCTCTCAACTATTTCCATCTCAGCACCATTGGTGCTGATTGGGGCATGCACTCCACCACGCTTCCTGAAGTTGATAACTAACTCTTTTGTCTGGTTGACATTGAGGGGGAAGTTATTATCGTGACACCATGACACTGAGGGGGAGGATATTGCCTGGGCACCATGTACCCCACAGTTATAGAGTTACAGACCTGTCCCCACTAGTCGTGTACCCCAGTATTATACAGTGACAGTTATGTCCCCACCAGTGCTGTACATGTGTTGCACAGTAAAGCCCCTGTCCCATTTAAGAGACCTAAACTGCAACCTCTGGTGACCTTGCCCGCCACCCAAACAAAAATCAAGGTCGAGGTGATCTGCAACCTCCAACCACCTCCCACGCATATGTTGAAAACCTTCCTCGACTATGAAGAAAACCGGCTTCGCCTAGACCTGCGACAAAAAAAATATCGATTTTTAAAACGGCAACCTATTTTTAGTCGAGGCCGGTTTTAATCATGATGAAAAATAGCAGCAACCTAGATGAAGCCTCGACCACGCGGAAACCACTTTCGACCATTAGGGAGAGTGACCAAAACCTCCGGTGACCTCATGGAAACCTTGGGTGGCGGGCAAGGTCACCACAGGTTGCTGTTTAGATCTCGTAAGTGGGACAGGGGCTTAACAGACCATTTCCGTTTTGTACAGTAACATACCTGTATCCTCTGGTACTGTATCTCAGTGTTATACAGTGACCGTCACATCACCAGCAGTACTGTATTCTCATGTTATACAATGACAGATTTGTTACCACCAGCACTCTACTCCAGTTACAGTTCTATGAAGTACTCCTGTATACGGAGCTGGATATGGACCTGGATTTCGATGGGAACAGAAGATCATTCTGGGTCTGTCTTGCATCCTGGCACAAGGCTGCAAATATTTCTGAGTGTCTGGCCCTATGCTCAACCTTCTCCTGAACTCACCCACTCTGGCCCAGATCACTGGTGCCAGGCCCAAACTAGTCCCATGGTTAATAATAATAATAATAATAATAATAATAAATACTTTATTGATCCGCTCAGGGAAATTCAGATGTCCAGAAGCCCCCAACCAACAAACCCACAGATTCAAAACGAACGCAGACAGAAAATACATAGAATACAATGTGGACACTACCTGAGAGCAATAAATACTTAAAATAACCAATAATTAACAGTTAAAAATTAAAAATTGCAAAATGCATCCCCCTACAGCCTAGCGGTCCGAATTATAAAATCTAATGGCTGCAGGGGTGAAGGATCTCCTGAACCTCTCCGTTCTACAGGGCAGGGAGAGGAGCCGGTTGTTGTCCGAGTGCTCTTTTGACTCTCCAGAATTACATGGAGGGGATGCCCGGGGTTTTTCAGGATGACCTGCACCTTGTGCCTCATACGCCTCTCAAGCACATCCATCCCAGAGTGTTGAGAGGGATATTGGCCAAACACAGGCAAATGGGTATAGCTTCGATGGGCATCTTGGTCAGTATGGACGTTGGGCCAGAGGGTTTGTTTCCATGCTGTATGACTCTATGACACTGGGCTGAAGCTACAACCTTGCTCCACAGATCACCCTTGGCATCACGCTCGGAGAGTTCCCAAACGTGGGATCTTCCGTGGCTGTTCTCTGTAAGGAACTGGGAGTGTCCTGGGGAATTCTGTCTTGCCCCACAGCCCCTGCCGGCTTTACAGGAAATATACTGATCTGATACAGTACAGGTGGTTTGCTATGAAATGAGGTCAGCCCTGAATCGCAAGAGATTGTTGGCAATCTATACTCCCCACCTTGTCAATAAATTTGGCCTTGTGAGGATCACTTACATCCCATAAATACACCAAAGAGAGCACTATTAAAAGCGACAGGATATGGAAAGTATTACCACATTATTCTCTTTGTACTCTCCCTCTGATCAAAGCTGTCAAAGCTTTTATCCTGTTGTCTTTACTCTCAGCTTTTTTCCTACAAATATCCTGTTTTAAGCTTGTCTTTCCCCTTTGACATCCCTGTTCCATGGACTTAATTTTACTGTTTATTCAAGCACTTGAATTTGAAAGGATAAGGATTCAATAATACACCAGAACCAAAAGAGCAAGTGAATTTAAAATTAGAAGGAACTAAAGCCAAAAAGATATGTAAACACCAGGGGGAAAAACGCAGTAAAGAAAATTAAATTGGAAGCAACAAAACTACAAAGTGTACTGCTTGCTGCAAAAGGATTTTCATTTAGATTCCATACATCTTCAATCGCTTTTAGAGACCAGCAAGTAAGTAATTAAATGGGGAGAGGATGAGAAAGAATGATTTTTCATCAAGATGAGATTGACAATGTCTGAAAAACTAGTTGGAACAGATTGAACAGTGAATGAGATATGGACAGGAAGAAGAGGAAAAGCAAAGGAATAAACTGGGATTAGATACCCATGTTTTTTATTTTTGAGAATGATTGCTTCATAGCTCATCAACATTGATAGTTAATGTGTCATCTGAGAGGATGTCAGATATGAATTTAATAGCAACATGTAAAAGAGAATTGGAGAAATACTTTATGAGGAAAACATTTTGAAGACAGCAGGGAAAGGGATAATTGGATAGTTCGTCCCCAGTGGAAACTAACCAAATGTGGTGTGATTTTCTGTGCATGTCCATTTTAGATGAAACTATGGGGAGAAGTCATCAATGGAGATGGGAAGTAAAAATATGAATGGAACAACCCAAGAATACTTACAGAGGAAGTAAATACATGAGAGCAAGCATCGATCTAAATTTGAACTTCCCACAACAACACCACAATGGGAGGAGTGAAGAAATAAAGGGCCTGTCCCACGAGCATGCGACTCCATGCGGCACGCGCGACCTAACGTGGTCGCTTGAGCCGTACGACCTCGCGGGGCCGGTCCCACTTTGATCGCCGGAGCCATATGGAGTTGTGCGGAGCTGGTCCTGACATCGCGCGGGGCTCCGAAAAACTGACCGTGTTCAAAATTTCCACACGGCAACGGCCTGCCGGCCCGCAGCCGCCTCGACACCGTACGCATCGCCTCAACACTGTATGCCCGTCGGACTTCGCTCGAACTTCACGTTACTCACTCGACCTCCGTGCGTCGAGGCGGCTGCGGGCTTTAGGTCGCGCTTGTCGCATGGAGTCGCATGCTCGTGGGCCAGGCCCTTTAGAATGGTGGAATCGCTGTGTTGGGATTATACCATAGGCTTCCCAATAGCCAGCAAGAGATCAAAGATGTGTGGCAGATTATGGAAAAATGTAAAGGTAACAAGGTTGTTAGAGTGTAGGAAGGAACTGTAGATGTTGGTTTATACTGAAGATAGACACAAAATGCCGGAGTAATGGGGCTGTCCCACTGTACGAGCTCATTCAAGAGTTCTCCTGAGTTTGCCCTGATTCACACTCGATGATGATTTACGGTAATGGCCGCTCGTCGGTACTCGGGGCTCTCGTGGACACTTTTCAACATGTTGAAAAATCTTCACGCGTCTTCATGAGCTTACCGCGTTTCCCGAGTACCTGCCATTAGCGTTACAAGCCGCTACGAGATGTCCCGAGCTCCGACGTACCCGCAACGTATATTCTACGTGCTTACCACGAGTTTGATTTTGTTTTAAACTCGGGAGAGCTCTTGAATCAGTTCGAACAGTGGGACAGCCTCATTACTCAGAAGGACAGACAGCATCTCTGGAGACATTTCAGGTTTTGGACATTTCAGGTCAGAACCCTTGGGTGGCTTTAATGTCCCCAAATTTGAGTGGGACTTCCTTAGTACTAGAGGTTTACTTGGGGCAGAGTCTGTTCAGTGTTTCTCTAAACTGCATGTACAGTAGATAGTCCAACCATGGAAGAGCCCATATTAAAATTTGTATTGGGAAATGAGCCCAGCCAGGTAATCAGAGTATTAGTGGAACAGCATTTTGGGAACAGTAATTATAATTCCGTAAATTCTAAGATAGTTATGGATAAGGATAAGATTAGACTCATGGGGTAACTGCTAAATGGGGGAGAGGTGCTATGTTAGGAGAAGGCTAATTACACGGCATTAGGCAGGAAATGGGAAGAGTAGATTGGGAGCAGCTGTTATTAGGTCCACATTTGACATGTGGGAGTCATTTAAAGGCCAGCTGGACAGAATTCAGTCCCAACATGTTCCTGTGGGGAAGAAACACAAAAATGGCAAGGTTCAGGAACACCGTTGGAGGATGTGAAATGTGATTTTTTGCCAAAAAGAAAAGTGAAGTATATGCAAAGTTTAGGAAGATCAAATCAGACAGGACCCTTGAGGATTGTAAAGGAAGCAGGAACAAAAAACACTAAATAGCCATTCAGACGGGGGGCGAGAAATGTCCTTGGTGAGTCAGAATAAGGGGAATGCCAAGCTATTTATTAAATACATTGGAGTCAAAAGGTTAGCTGGGGAAAGAGTACTCCAGGGCAAAGAAGGGAATATATTTTTGGAGCCAGAAGAAGTGGGTAAAGTACTTAATGAATACTTTGCATCAGTATTCACCAAGGAGAAGGACATGAAGCAATGTGAGATCAGGAAGGGGGATGTTAATTTTCTAGGAGGAGCTGATGTTGGTCTCGAAGAATATCAAGATGGATAGGTCCCCAGGTCCTGATTAGGTCTATCCCAGAATGTTGACAGCGGCAAGAGAGGAGATTGCTGGGGCATGACAGATATCTTTGTATTCTCTTTGGCCTCAGGTAAGGTCGAAGACTGCTAGAGTAGGTAATGTTGTTATTTTGTTTGCAAGTTACCACTAAATTATACACTGGTGAGTGTTACAGCAGTGGTGGGGAAATTATTGCAGAAGAATCTTAGGGAAAGGATCTTCTCACATTTAGAAAAGCAGGGACATTGGGGAGAGTTATGAACTTAGAGTGATACTGTCACACATCGCGGCAACAGGCCCTTTGGTCCCACTTGTCCATGCCGACTGAGATGGCCTATTTAAGATAATCCCATTTGCCCATAAGGTCCCAGAGGAAGTAGCTGTGGTTAGGACTATAACAGCACTTAAAAGACACTTGGACAGGTACGTGGATAGGAAAACTTTAGAGGGATATGGTCTCAGAAGTTGTAGGAGTAAGGCGTTGAGGAGAAAGGAAAGGATGAGGTCATGGCATGATTTGAAAACCAGAATGAGTGTTCTAAAGCATAGGCCTTGCAGGATATTTAGGTGAGGGAACAGTGGGGTATTAGCTGACTGGTGCGAGCTTATAGTTGACTGGTGTGAGCTTATAGCTGACTGGTTTAGTTTAGAGATATAGCGCAGAAACAGGCCCTTTGGCCCACTGGGTCCGCGCCGACCAGCGATCCCCACACATTAACACTATCCTACACACACTGGCGACAATTTTTACATTTGCCAAGCCAATTAACCTACAAAGCCTGTACGTCTTTGGAGTGTGGGAGGAAACAGAAGATCTCGGAGAAAACCCACGCAGGTCACAGGGAGAACGTACAAACTCCGTACAGAGAAGCACCCGTAGTCGGGATTGAACCCAGGTCTGCGGCGCTGCATTCGCTGTAAGGCAGCAACTCTACCGCTGCACCACCAACTGGAGTGAGCTTATATACAAGCAACAGAATTTTGGACGGGCTCGAATATATACAGCAGGGGGATGTGGGAGACGTCAGGCAGGACTATATTGGAACCATTCAAAATACTTCTTGTAAAGCATTGCCAGCTGTAGTCAACATAGGTTGTTTTGTTGACCCAGGAGGAAATCTCTCCTCATTGCCAAAAGGAACCCACTGCTGTTGCAAAAACCATTAGCTCACGTCCCACACAATTGAAAGTACACGTCCACCCAGCAGAGAAAATAATACTAACCACTGCCAAGCAACAGAAGGCTGGTTATTGAAGAGCCAACGTAGCAGCCTCAAAATTAATGTTACTCACCTCCTCCCTTCATTTAGTTTATTTCGAAGATTATTTATTTAGAAGATTGAGGGGGGATCTTATAGAAACTTACAAAATTCTTAAGGGGTTGGACAGGCTAGATGCAGGAAGATTGTTCCCGATGTTGGGGAAGTCCAGAACAAGGGGTCACAGTTTAAGGATAAGGGGAAAATCTTTTACGACCGAGATGAGAAAAACATTTTTCACACAGAAAGTGGTGAATCTGTGGAATTCTCTACCACAGAAGGAAGTTGAGGCCAGTTCGTTGGCTATATTTAAGAGGTAGTTAGATGTGGCCCTTGTGGCTAAAGGTATCAGGGGGTATGGAGAGAAGGCAGGTACAGGATACTGAGTTGGATGATCAGCCATGATCATAATGAATGGCAGTGCAGGCTCGAATGGCCTACTCCTGCACCTATTTTCTATGTTTCTATGTTTCTTCATTGATTGATTAAAAGATACAGCATAGAAACAAGCCCTTCAACCCCCAATGGATCCACGTTGACCATTGATCAGCCTGTTCACATTAGTTCTATGTTATTCCTCTTTTGCATCCACTCCCTACACATATGGGGTAATTTACAGAGACTAATTAACCTGCCAACCCACACGCCTTTGGGATGTGGGAGGAAACCAGAGCACCCGGACGGAGGAAATCCACGCAGTCTGAGAGCGGACGTGCAAACACCACTCAGTCAGCACCTGAGCTCAGGATCAAACTGGGGTCTCTGGCAACGTGAGATAACAGCTCTACCACTGTGCCACCACTAATCTTCTCTCTGCAACCCTTAGATCGTGCAAGCCTGAGACTTTCCACTATTAATGACCAAGCATTTACTGTGGTTGTGAGAGAGGATTCCCCCTCTCCATTATTCCTTGTCTTTTCATCTCTTAATTCGGGTTCTGAGGTTACATCCACTCCTCCCACAGCAACAGCAGTGAAGGCTCCGACCATTTGTGTTTCAAATCGTGCTGCTGAAAGCATTCCAAATGTCATGATGTTCAGATGCGTTCAAACCCACTCTATTTACAAGCTCAAGTCTCCCAGACACCATGTATTGTGCGATGTGATGGATGAGACAGTATTCTTTATTAAACAAGCCATCTTATTTCACAATGTTTGAACGACTGCAAAATATTTTGCCTGTGAAATCATATCCAGAAATGATTGTGGTGACTGGATACCAAATCATGTTCATGTTTTAAACACAGCAGAGAGGACATACAGTCCTGGGAGAGAAAATAAATACATTTATGATGGGGAGATCGGCTTTTGTTTCACAAGAGCAAAAAAAAAAAGTTTTAAAAGCAAAACAATTCTTCTTCTCACAAGCACCACTCCCCATCCTACTCTTCAGCTTGTACTCCATACTGGGACACACACATGCCGAACCCTGCTCATCACACGACCCTCAATCCACTCTGTTTGAGTACACATGTTGTGAGATTGGCAGGACAGAGTGACCAACCACAATCATTTTTGTTTCAAATTATCACAATCACTTCTGGATATAATTCTCAGGCAAAATATTTTTGAAGTTGCTCATCTAATCCTTAGTGTGAAGAAGGGTCTGGACCCAAAAAGTCCCCATTAACTTTTCTCCAGTTCTTTCCTGCACACCAATAGGTTATTTCCCTGATATTCTCCCATGCGTAACTCATATAACCATATTTCCCTGATATTCTCCCATGCGTAACTCATATAACCATATAACAATTACAGCACGGAAACAGGCCATCTCGGCCCTACAAGTCCGTGCCGAACAACTTTTTTCCCTTAGTCCCACCTGCCTGCACTCATACCATAACCCTCCATTCCCTTCTCATCCATATGCCTATCCAATTTATTTTTAAATGATACCAACGAACCTGCCGCCACCACTTCCACTGGAAGCTCATTCCACACCGCTACCACTCTCTGAGTAAAGAAGTTCCCCCTCATGTTACCCCTAAACTTCTGTCCCTTAATTCTGAAGTCATGTCCTCTTGTTTGAATCTTCCCTATTCTCAAAGGGAAAAGCTTGATCACATCAACTCTGTCTATCCCTCTCATCATTTTAAAGACCTCTATCAAGTCCACCCTTAACCTTCTACGCTCCAGAGAATAAAGACCTAACTTATTCAACCTATCTCTGTAACTGAGTTGTTGAAACTCCATAGAAAGTCAGTTGGATGAGCAGGAAGGACAGCGGCTAGTCATTGGCAATCACCACCACCTCTCACTTGCTCCAATGGTCACTGGTTACTTCAATAAAGTGGATATAATAAGGGCCTTTCTCAGAGTGAAATGTATCATTGCACTTCCCTGGAATGTGGTCAGACAGTACCCAAGACCAAACTGAGGAGAGGTGTGAGATTCGATGATCCACGCTAGGTCAGAGAGAAAGGTATTAAGGTCTATTAAGCGTCCATATCCATAATGCATCCATATCGCGGGCCTGCAGCGGTCTAGGGCTTACCTGGCTGCATTGTGGGTACTCCAGTACTTCCAACATGTGGGACTGGACTTTTTTTTCTTTTTTTTTCTTTTTCTTTGTAAACAGCGCGAAAATATGCTGACTGTGCCTTTGTGGTTGGGCAACGGAATTCCACTGTGTTGTGCACATGTGACAATACAGAACCACTGAAACATCGAACCATATCTGGGAACAAGGCAACCGAATCGGTGGCCATGAGTGTTAGACTGGAGGGTGCATGGAACTGGAGGACCTGACAGATCTCATGACAGTGCAGTTTCAGCATCAAGGGTAGGATAGAACTAGACTGCAGGACATGGGCAAAACGCAGGTAAATGGAACTATCTCAGATAGGCACAGATGGGCCAAAGAACCTGTATCAATGCTGTATAACTCAATAGCAAGAGTAACAACTGCTCCTATTTTGCCTGCACTAGAAACTAGTTATTACAGCTTAATAGCAAAAATTATCTATATTTGCAAAATAATGAAGTCCCAGAGGTGCTATAGAAATGCAGGATCTTTTCTTCACTGAGGGACTTTGAAAAACATTTTGATTATTGCAACAATCAAATGTTTCAAAGTTTGACAAGTATAACCAACGTGGAGTTATGACAGGCAAATTGTGATTCATCCACTTAATTGTTTCTTTGAAGCAGACTCTCAATATAGTGAATTGAAAAAATAAATTTTCGTTGGCTGGGGAGTCACTGTCACAGGGTCAACAATCTAAAAACAATTAGCAAGAGGACAAGGAGGAAGGCGAGCAGAAGGCTCTATTTGTGGAGCGTTGTGGAGCGTTGTGGAGCAGGGAGGCTTTTGCTCCTCTGTGGAGGGGCAATGAAATGAAAGGACAGAGGGCACAGAGTCAGTCATGGGGCGAATCTCCGCAGCCACCGGCAAAGGATTAGCACAACAGGATTGATGTTGTCCTGTGTGTGACCTCCATGGTCCTCGTGATCCCATGACCACCAGAGAAACTCTCTCGCCTGCCAAGACCATGGCGAAAGCAGTGACAGTACAAAGACATTTCAGAGCAGAGGAGCGTGCACCACTCAATTAGAATAATCTCGGTGAAATAAATGACAACATCGTGTTGGCGTTGGTGGAAGTGAGAAGGGGCAGGATGTGAACAGAAGGCAATGTTTTGTGTTTACAACTCCTCCGTCAAGGAGAAGACATTGAATGATGTTGTCAAGCTAGAAAGAGTGTAGAGAAGGTTTAAGGTCATTAAGTCATAAGTAATAGTAGCAGAGTTAGGCCATTCTGCCCAATGAAGTCTACTCCACTATTCAATCATGGCTGATCTATCTCTCCCTCCTAACCCCATTCTCCTGCCTTATCCCCATAACCCCCGACACCCATATTAATCAAGAATTGATCTATCGGCCTTCAAAATATCCATTGACTTGGCCTTCACAGCCTTCTGTGGCAAAGAATGTTTACGAGGATGTTGCCAGAACTCGAGGGCTTGAGTTACTGGGAGAGGTTGAGCAGGTTAGGACTTTATTCCTTAAAGCCCTGTCCCACGGTACGAGTTCATTCCAAGAGCTCTCCCGAGTTAAAAAAAAAAATCAAACTCGTGGTAAGCACGTAGAATGAACGTAGCGGGTACGTCGGAGCTCGGGGACGTCTCTTAGCGGGTAGTGACGCTAACGGCAGGTACTCGGGAAGACTCGCTAACGGCAGGTAAGCACTGGGAAGACTCGTGAAGATTTTTCAACATGATAAAAAATGTCCACTTGAAAAATCTTCACGAGAGCCCCGAGGCCATTACCGTAAGTCTCCGAGTTCGAATTAGGG
This sequence comes from Amblyraja radiata, assembly GCF_010909765.2. Taxonomy (NCBI): domain Eukaryota; kingdom Metazoa; phylum Chordata; class Chondrichthyes; order Rajiformes; family Rajidae; genus Amblyraja; species Amblyraja radiata. The sequence goes on from NC_045960.1 coordinate 95,490,979, forward strand.
CAAACTTGGGAGAGCTCTTGGAATGAATTCGTACCGTGGGACAGGGGTTTAAGAGCGCAGGAGGATGAGGAGTGATCTTATGGAGGTGTACAAGATCATAAGAGGAATAGATAGGGTAAATGCAGTCTTTTACCCAGAGTAGGGGAATCAAGAATCAGAGGACGCAGGTTTAAGGTGAGGGAGGAAGATTTAATAAGAACCCGAGGAGCAACCTTTTTCACACTTTCGGTGGTAGGGATATGGAACAAGCTTCCAAAGTAGTTGAGACCAGTACTATCACAACCTTTAATAAATATTTGGACAGGTACATGGATAGGACAGGTTTAGATGGATAAGGGCCAAACACAGGCAGGTGGGACTAGTGTAGATGGAGCATGTTGATCGACGTGAGCAAGTTGGGCCGAAGGGTTTGTTTCCAGGCTATATGACCATGACATGCTTGTTTAGAAAGGACGATAACATCTGAGGAAGCACTTCCCACGTGGTCCCTTCTATCGTTCAATGAATTGGAAGGAAAAGATGAAATGAGCGGCACCCACAGCGAAGGTTCACCTCTCAACAGTTGTGATGCCTTATTCGGTCAGGATAAAGGTAACTTAGAAAGGTGGTTTACATGAATTACGTGTTAACAAAAAATTGAAATTCTTGGAGCACTGCACAGCAAGTTTAGTTTAGTTTAGTTTAGTTTAGAGATACAGTGCAGAAACAGGCCCTTCGGCCCACCGAGTCCGCACCAACCAGCGATCCCCGCACATTAATACTATCCTACACACACTAGGGACAATTTACATTTATACCAAGCCAATTAACCTACAAACCTGCACGTCTTTAGAGAGTGTGAGAAAACCGAAGATCTCGGAGAAAACCCACGCGGTCACGGAGAGAACGTACAAACTCCGTACAGCCAGCACCCATAGTCGGGATCGAACCCGGGTTTCCGAAGCTGCAGGAGCTGTAAGGCAGCAACTCTACCACTGCGCCACCGTGCCGACCTTAAGTGGTGAGACATTCTATTAACAAGACCTGTAGTGTGTCCCAGCAGCACAGTTGTTGGCTGGCAGTAATGTGAACAAACCTGATGTGACAGGAGATTCCATTAAAGGCAATATCCAAAAAGATGCCTGCTTATTCAGAAAGGATGAACATGCATCGAAACATCTTAGAACCAATGAATTACTTTTCAAATATAGTCACTGCCTAGTTATTCAAAATGGTCGTAAATATAGGTGCCAGACCGCATTATCCACAAGGAGACCATCTCCTTCCATTTATATGTTGGTTTAAGATTTGTGAATGGCCAAGGGCTTGTGCTCTAATATGCATCTTCGAGTCCATCACACAGAAGCGACAGACAGAGTGTCCAGCACCTATCTCAAAGGCAGCAGCTCCAACCTGGCACTCACTCAACACCACACTGGTCAAGTGCTGGAGGCCTGGAACAGATCCTTAACCCACAACCTACTACCACACCCTCCTAGTGCAAACCTATCTAACAGAAGGCAAAAAAGACAAAGTTGAGCTCCCTCAGACAATTCAGCCAGGTTTCAAAATTCAGAGAGGTTTTCAGAACATTCCCTGGGAAATATTCATCCTCTGGGCCCAGTGCTACAGAGTAATCTGGGTGATGAGTGTTGCATGAATAAATGCATGTTGATCTTGTGTTGGGAAAGCTGTGATGTGTACTTGGAACCATCCTGTAGGTTTGGGGATTACAAGGGAAGGAAATGTTATTGTCCTCAGCTTTCTGTATTTCTGAACAGTAACCAAGCAACTGCTCCCACGAGGTTAGGGATAGATAGCGTGAACAAAGAGAGAGGCCTGAAACACAAAATCAGAATCAAAAGCGCATGCACTTAAAAACTCGTGTTTCTCCCTCCAGTCTATATGGCCAGGGTGCATTTGAGATGTACAGATACTTGAGCTTGGCAGTAGCCACCACTGATATAGAATTTGAAACTCATCATATTCCTCTTCATCGGCCATCCATAATTTTTTTTCTACCATTCCTATTCCATCCTCTCCCTTGACATATTTGATTGCCCTCTCCTTCATCCAGCCCGAGTGGCAAAGAGCTTCTTGTTCATAATAACCTCTGTGAAAAAAAATTCTAAATTCCTTTTCCTGATGAAAGTGCGTATCATATATCGTTTTCGCCCCTCCAACTCAGTATAATGCCATGCTCTGGATCACGTTAGGATTTAAATGAAGGGAAGATTGAAGCACACAGCTTGACCTTTTACTGGGTACCCTTCAGCCTTTACAGGGCAGGGCACTTTACACACCATTCAGCCGAACCACAAAATCATTCCTCACAAACCTCCAAGATAACTCGTACAGCTCGACGGGAGTGTCGCAAAGCTGAACGCAAGTGGAAGAAGGACAAGCTGCAGGTTTCATTTCAAATCCTAAAGGACTGTTGGCGTCATTACCAGAACACTGTTAAAGAGGCCAAAAGAGAATACCTGTCAAATATTATTGTGTCTAAGCATCACGACCCACGTGTGCTATTTAAAATCATCGACTCTGTTCTTAATGCCCCACAGTCTGTCTGTCTGGAAGCATTGTCTGAAATGTGCAATGACTTCCTGCACTTTTTTATTAATAAGGTTGTTTCCATAAGGGCTCTCATTTCAGCTCCTGCCTCTGATCCCTCTGTTTCTGTCCCATGCCTGGTGGTATTGGATAAGTTTGTTCCTGTGACATTGTCTTTTTTTTTAGATAGCCTTTATCTAATCAATAAAGGCTATCTAAAAAAATTGTCGTGTTTAGAGGATGTGGTTAGCCATATTAAGCCATCGGGTTCCCCTTGTGATGCTGTCCCTCCTCATCTTTTTAAAGAGGTTTTCCCCAGTATAGGGCAGTCGGTTCTTGCCATTATCAACAGCAGCTTGTGTTCTGGGGTTGTCCCCGTAAGTTTTAAACATGCAGTAGTGCAACCACTACTTAAGAAACCTGGCCTGGATCAAACTGTTCTGGCCAATTTTAGACCGATCTCCAAGTTGCCTTTTATTTCTAAAATTCTGGAGAAAGTTGTTTATGCTCAGCTAAAACTCTTCTTGGACGAGCATAATATTCGGGAGGTTTTCCAGTCTGGGTTTAAAACTATGCATAGCACAGAGTCAACATTGCTAAGGGTTTTTAATGACATCCTCCTAGCTAATGATTCTGGTGATTCTGTGGTTCTTGTCCTGCTGGACCTATCTGCCGCTTTTGATACAGTGGACCATGGTATCTTAATATCTCGGTTACAGCACCTAGTGGGCATTTGTGGCAGTGCCCTGGGATGGTTCAGGTCTTATCTGGCAGACAGAACTATGTGTGTAAGCCTTGCTGGTTTTGAATCCTCCTCCACTCCTCTGTCATATGGGGTTCCACAGGGCTCAATTTTAGGGCCCCTGCTTTTCTCACTGTACTTATTTCCTCTGGGCTCCATTCTTAGAAAGCATGGCATCTCTTTTCATTGTTATGCTGATGATAGCCAACTATATATGCCGCTGAGGAAGGAAGATGCCTTTTCTGTCAAATCACTTCTGTCTTGTCTTGATGACATTAAGTCCTGGATGGCCCTAAACTTTCTAGGATTCAATGAAAAGAAGACAGAGGTGATATTGTTTGGTCCCAATGGCTGCCGTGAACCTCCCCCTGTTGACTTGGGTCCACTGGCACGGTATGTGAAGCCAACAGTTTTAAACCTGGGTTTTAGGATGGACAGTGATTTTAAATTAGATCATCAAATAGGCGCGGTGGTTAAGTCCAGCTTCTTTCACTTAAGGCAGCTGGCAAAGGTGAAGCCCATTCTTGAGCGGCAGCATTTTGAAACAGTAATCCATGCCCTTATTACATCTAGGCTGGATTACTGTAACGCACTCTATTTTGGAGTTGCTCGATCTTCCCTGGCTCGTCTCCAGTTGGTTCAAAATGCTGCTGCTCGCCTTTTAACTGGAACTCGAAAGAGGGAGCACATAACGCCAATTCTGGCCTCCCTCCACTGGCTGCCGGTGTACTTTCGAGTTCAGTTTAAAATTCTTTTATTTGTTTTTAAATCTTTAAATGGGCTTGCCCCGCCTTACCTCTCTGAGCTGCTCCACCCATACGCTCCTGCCCGGTGCCTCAGGTCAGCTGATCAGCTGCTCCTGGAGGTACCGAGGTCTAAGCGGAAGCTCAGAGGGGATAGAGCCTTCTCTGTTGCTGCTCCGGCACTCTGGAACACTCTGCCGTTGCACATCAGACAGGCCCCCTCGCTGTCCATCTTCAAAAACAGTATTAAAACACATTTATATTCCTTGGCTTTTGACCCTGCTTGAGACTTTGCTCCTGTTTTAGTGCTTTTAATGTTTTTAATTTTATTGTTTTTTACTCTCTCTTTTAATGTTTTTATTGTCGTGTAATAATATTTTTCTCCATGATTACTCATGTACAGCACTTTGTTGCAACAGTGGTTGTCTTTAAAGTGCTCTATAAATAAAGTTATTATTATTAAGATAGACACAAAATGCTGGAGCAACTCAGTCTGAAGAAGGGTCTCGCCTCGAAACATCCCCATTCCTTCTATCCAGAAATGCTGCCTGTGCTGCCCAGTTACTACAACATTTTGTGTCTACCTTCGATTTAAACCAGCATCTGCAGTTCTTTCCTACACACACGTTCAACACTTCCTCCTGACTTGCCTTTAAATGCATCAACATTGCATGGCGTTTGGTCAACCAACTCTGGGTGGACTCGAACGGCCAACCCTCCATTAGCAGTTAATTACATGGACCATTTGCACCACAGATGGCAAGAAATCTCTATCCTTTTCTTCCTACCTGGACATCTGGAAAATAATTTTCTTTACACTCCTTTAGTACTGCTCATCAATATAGGAATAATACCAAAGCCCCCATCCCAGAGCCTGAATAAAAAGGTAACACAGATTTTAATCACTGAGAAAGATTACAAGGCAGCCAACGGATCTGGAGCAATGGCAAGCGAAAGTGATGTAACAAGAATTAAGGTAGATAGAACCGAGTCACCAGTAAGTATCAAACAGTATAAATCAGTAGCAAACAACATAAATGTTCACAATATCTCAGCATTTACATTTGATTTGTCAAACAAATCCGGGCTGTCTGCCTTTGATTTGAAATGATGGTGTATACAGTCTCTCAGAGCTATGTCCAATAATTTGCTTGTCACCAATGTTAGGCTGTTTGTAATTATTTGGTCCATTACTTTCTCCCTTTGTAAGCAATAGTATCACATTACCGTCTTTCCAATCTCTGCGCTACGCCTTTAGAAAATGAGAACAAACAAATGACAGGCAAAGTGCTCTTCCTTCCCATGCATCGCTTCAAAGCCAGGGATATCTGTCAATGAACATGATGATATGTCTACTTTTAATGCCAATCTCCTTCCATTTGAACGTCCCAGTGTTTTCATTTATCTTCCTTTCACATGCACAAGGCTCATAGAAACATAGAAAATAGGTGCAGGAGTAGGCCATTTGGCCATTTGGCCCTTCGAGCCTGCACCGCCATTCAATATGATCATGGCTGATCATCCAACTCAGTATCCCGTACCTGCCTTCTCTCCATACCCCCTGATCCCTTTAGCCACAAGGGCCACATCTAACTCCCTTAAATATAGCCAATGAACTGGCCTCAACTACATTCTGTGGCAGAGAATTCCAGAGATTCACCATTCTCTGTGTGAAAAATGTTTTTCTCATCTCGGTCCTAAAAGATTTCCCCCTTATCCTTAAACTGTGACACCTTGTTCTGGACTTCCCCAACATCGGGAACAATCTTCCTGCATCTAGCCAGTCCAACCCCTTAAGAATTTTGTAACTTTCTATAAGATCCCCCCTCAATCTTCTAAATTCTAGCGAGTACAAGCCGAGCCTATCCAGTCTTTCTTCATATGAAAGTCCTGACATCCCAGGAATCAGTCTGGTGAACCTTCTCTGTACTCCCTCTACGGCAAGAATGTCTTTCCTCAGATTAGGAGACCAAAACTGTACGCAATACTCCAGGTGTGGTCTCACCAAGACCCTGTACAACTGCAGTAGAACCTCCCTGCTCCTATACTCAAATCCTTTTGCTATGAATGCTAACATACCATTCGCTTTCTTCACTGCCTGCTGCACCTGCATGCCTACTTTCAATGACTGGTGTACCATGACACCCAGGTCTCGTTGCATCTCCCCTTTTCCTAATCGGCCACCATTCAGATAATAATTGGCTCAGTCATTGCAAAATAATAAAAGCCCGATGGGCCGAATGCCCTCCTACTGCCGTATTAATTTTGATAGTTAAATCCACAATCTTTAATAAATAATAAGGAGCAGATACTGTATAATTGAAAACAAGGAAGGTGTTCTTCAGAGTAGAAGGGAGAGATCAACTGAACAAAATCTCACATTTTGATTGGGAAATTTATAACAATAGACAATAGGTGCAGGAGTAGGCCATTCGGCCCTTCGAGCCAACACCGCCATCCCCAATCAGTACCCCGTTCCTGCCTTCTCCCCATATCCCCCGACTCCACTGAATGGGGGTGGTATGAACGTTGATTTCTCTAATTTCAGGTAACTCCTGCATTCCCTCCCCTCCCCTCTCCCACCCTAGTCATCCTCTCACTTCCACTGTTTGCTCTTGTTATCCCTGTATCCCACTTGTTATCACACCTTCCCCAGCCAACAATGGACCATTATGGGCTCCACCCTTCCTGAGCTTATCTTTTGCCTGCCCTGACATGTTCTGGCATTTTCTCGCCTCAAAATCAACGGCCAACGAGGCAGAGTTTCATTTACGCCTAAATTTATATTTGTCAACACCCCTAACAATACAGACATTCCTTCTGTTTAGAACCACAATTTGTACAGAGCTCACCAGCATAATCCAATATGAATCAGGCACCCACTTGATTTCCATGGTGAGAGATAGATTGAGAAATGAAACCCTACCTTGAATGATTCCAGTTGTTGGTTGATGACCTCGGTTTCCATGCCAACGCTGCCCTGATTCTCCTCATGTTCCTCAGACACAGTCATCAGTTCACTGAATGTTTTCCTTCTGTTGTTGAACTCTTCAACCTGGGCATGGGTGGTTCCCACCTGCTCCTCCCTGACCGTTGCCCTGTCCAGCAGCTTATTGCATTGCTTGCTCAAAGCCTCCAGATCCCGCTTCAACCCCATCAAATCTGGAGAGCCTGAGGACTCCAGCATCTGCCTGCTTTCTTTCTTTGTGCCTTCGATGCCTGTCGTCAGCTGCTGGAGTTTACTGATGAACCCTCGGATGTCGTCTTTCTGGACGCAAAGGCAGTCCAGGTCCCTTCCCACAGGAGCCATGCCGTCCAGTTCATCGTCGAGGTCGGCAAATAAGGAGAACATCTCCCGGATGTTGTTCTGAAACTTGCCCGATGCCTTGGAGCTTGACCTCCAAGGAGGAGCACCTTTCACGTACCTGCTGGCTCACCGACTCGTGATCTTTCCGCAGAGCATCAGCTTGCTGCAGGAGCAAAGACGCTCCTTCTCTGTCTGAGGAGGCGGAGGTCAATCTCTGAGCAAGACACTTGACCCTCTCCACTTGGGATGTCAAAGCCTGAAGCATCTTCTGCTGGGCATTCAAATTGGTCAAGCATTTGTTACTGTACGCTTGAGACCCAAGGGTATCATGGTGGTCCAGTTGCTGCTTGGCCCCTTGTAACTGCCCCTTCGTATCTCTGAGAGAATTTTGAAACTCCTTCATGCATTTTGCATTCTCATTCAGGGACTCTTTTTTAAGGCGGAGTTGTTCACCGATCATATCCACCTTCTGGTTGACCAGAGCCTTCTCACACTGGACATCCTCAGCATCCACCTGACTGGCTTCAATCAGGCGGTCTGCAGCATTATTTAAAGACTCAAGCTCCCTCCGATGCTGGTCCATGTCATTCTGTAAAGCCTTAATGCTTGCCAACGAGGACTCGACCTCTGCCCCGCCACTGCACACTTGCACCTGCGAGGACTTTGCTTCACATTCTTGCACCCACGGGAGCAAGCGTTCTACACATTCTTGGTACCTCTGGGCTTTCTGCAAACAATCCCTCAGTTTCTCTTGCCTGTTCTCCACTTGCTTGGCCAGCTCTTCCCAGGTGCCCCTGAGGGCAGCAAGTTGATCCTGCAAGGCAGTTTTCTCAACTCCCGTCTGCATATTCTGGAGGAGTGACTCTCCTTCTGCCGTGATCATCTCGTAGGACCCAGCTTTTTGTGCTAAGGATTTCTGAAACGCCGTCTGCTCATCGATCAGTGAGTGGAGGAGGTCAGGCTTGGCCGATATGGGAGCCCTCTGGCTCTGCTCATCGCACTTTCCACCTATCCAGGCTTGGAAATCGTCAAACATCTGTTGAAACTGCTCGGAATTTGCCAGTGCAGACTGAAGATGATGGACTCGATTTCCTTTAACATAATATAAAATAATGTGAAGCATTATTTTATGGCTTCCCAATTTACCAGCCCAAAAAGAGTATACGTTACAGCTAGGGAAAAGACTCTTCCAGTCTTGATGCCTCTGGCAACTTTGTGCAACTCTAATTTGTCTTACCACCCAGACCCCTCACCACAGCAATGCAATACATTTTCAGGATCAAACCCGGGTCTCGGGCACTGTGAGCCAGCAGCTCTACCACTGGGCCACTCCCACTTATTTTCTTTTGGACTATGAGGAAATCCAGGGATATGGGAAAGGACAATGGAGACCAAGCTCATCATCACACCTCAGGGGATCTCTGAGCCGCTTTAAAGGCCCTGTCCCACGAGCATGTGACATGCATGCGGCAAGCACGACCAAACCGGAAGCGGGGGTCGCGCGGAGGTCAAGTGAGTGACGTGAAGTTCGAGCGAAGTCCGCGGGAAATTCATGAGTGACGTACGGCGTCAAGACGCTGTGTAATGCGTCGAGACGCTGCGCACGCCCGTTGAGGCGGTGCGTACGCCGTCGAGGCGGCTGCGGGCCGGTAGGCCGTTGCCGCGTGGAATTTTTGAGCACGGTCAGTTTTTCGGAGCTCCGCGCGATGTCGGGACCAGCTCCGCACAATTCCATACGGCTCCGGCGATCGAAGTGGGACCGGCCCCGCGAGGCCGTACGGCTCAAGCGACCACGTTAGGTCGTGCTTGCCGCATGGAGTCGCATGCTCGTGGGACAGGCCCTTAACTCCTGTTTCTTATGATCTCTGTTCCTGAGGCTTGGTTAACGTTTATAAGGTAGCTCATATTGCTTTTTGGTTACATTTTCTTTCAAATGCATTGAGAATCTCCTCTAGCATTTCTGCAAAGCCCATTTATTGCCAAATCATGAATCTAATCTTTATTTGCTCACACAAAGGGTCTTCAAACTGAAACTTTAATTCTATTTCGCTCACTCCACAGACACTGCCTGACTTCCTGAGTGTTTCCAGCAGTTTGGGTTTTTTTATTTTAGATTACCAGCATCTGCATTTTTTTTTATGTTCATCAGCAATCTGTCACCTATGCACAAGATCATTTTCACTTCATCGGCAATTTACTGCATCTGTGAGACACCAGTGGGAATTCATGAATGCTTTCAAGTAAAAATAGAAATCATGAAATGCAGGAGTAATATACGAAGAAAGTCGGGCAGCAAAAAAAAAAAAAGGAATCAGTTAATAGCCTGAAATATTAAAACCAAACAAAACGGAAAATGCTCAGTTGTAGAATGGATCAACAACCATGGAAAAAATACAGGTCAACAATTTGGACTAATCTCTTCAGCTGTGTATTCAGATCATTCTCTCTAGTTCTGTGCCTTTTCAGCACTGATTGCTATAATATCAGATCCATGTTTGTTTTAATCTCATCAATAATCTAAACCTCAAGCCAGGCGGAATCAAGGGATGTGGGGAGAAAGCAGGAACGGGGTACTGATTTTGGATGATCAGCCATGATCATATTGAATGGTGGTGCTGGCTCGAAGTGCCGAATGGCCTACTCCTGCACCTATTGTCTATGTTTCTATCATCGAGAAGCAAAAAACTGCAGGAGCTGAAAATTTGAAATTCCAGTTCCAATGAAAGGTCAATGAACTGAAGCTTTGCCTCCGTTTCTCCCTACTCTGGTGTTGCCTGACCGGCTGAGTAGTTGAAGCCATTTCTCTTTTAATTCCTGTAAACCACGTTATTTGTTTATCCCGTGCCGCAGATCAATCACGCACCTGCTCTTTCCTCGAGGTCCCGGAACGGCTTGACGACGTTGTCCAACTGTCTGGTGAGCTCAGCCTTCAAGTACTGCTCGCCAACGAGGACCGAGATCTCCTCGCAGAGGGCCCCGGCCTCCTGCACGCCCTTCTCCTCCTGCTGCAGCTCGGCCCGGAGTTCGCTGGCCACCTCCAGCTGCCGCTTCACAGCTTCGGGCTGGGCGTCGATGGGCGGCTGGCTGGCCAGCTTCGCGTCCAAGGTGCTCAACTTGCCCGAGAGGTGGTGGACTAGGTTTTGGAACTGGGTGCTTTTGACGATGGCCCGGTCAATGAGGTTAGAGCGGTTAACCAGCTGCCCAGTCAGAGAATCCCACTTCTGCGTTACAGCAGCCAGCTGGACGCTGACAACGCCACAGGTCGGAGCAGAGTCATCTGGTCGACTCAAAATGCCCTCAGCTGCCAGTTTCAGCTGCTCGTGTTGTGGCTTCCGTGTCTCAAACTCCTTCAGCAGGATCTACAAATGCAAGATAGACATTTGGATCAACTGGAAGGTAGAAAGTCATCTTTTCATTAGAGGATTGAGGGGGGGTCTTATAGAAACGTACAAAATTCTTAAGGGGTTGGACAGGCTAGATGCAGGAAGATTGTTCCCGATGTTGGGGAAGTCCAGAACAAGGGGTCACAGTTTAAGGATAAGAGGAAAATAATTTAGGACCGAGATGAGAAAAACTTTTTTCACACAGAGAGTGGTGAATCTCTGGAATTCTCTGCCACAGAAGGTAGTTGAGGCCAGTTCATTGGCTATATTTAAGAGGGAGTTAGATATGACCCTTGTGGCTAAAGGGATCAGGGGGTATGGAGAGAAGGCAGGTACAGGATACTGAGTTGGATGATCAGCCATGATCATATTGAATGGTGGTGCAGGCTCGAAGGGCCGAATGGCCTACTCCTGCACCTATTTTCTATGTTTCTATGTTTGTACACAACACAGACCGATCCCAGTGCAACCCTATCACAGGATCCAAACATTACGGATCCTGCGATCTGATAATAAGATCTGAGAGGAGCAAGATTCAATAGGATTCTGGGTTGTAACATTTCACACAGAGGGCGGTGAGTATATGGACTGAGCTGCCGAAAGGAGTTGTTGAGACAGGTGTAATACAACATTTAAAAACATTGGCACAGGTACAAGAATAGGAAGGGTTTAGAGGGATATCGGCCAAATGTGAGGAGGTGGGACTAGCATTGATGGGACATCTTGGTCAGCATGGGCAAGTTAGGACTGAAGCGTCTATTTCCATGGCTCTATGTATGGCTTTATGACTCTGTGACTAAGAATGAATGGCTGAGTTAGTATTACCAACAGGCTTTTCTAAGATAAAGTTGCGTGGTTTGAGGAAAGGCTGTTCTAAGTTGAGTGCAACATATGTACAATGGGTGAACACACTCGGTGTACATTAACGTGCCACAAGTCTGGAACAGAACTGAGCTCTAGCTATTAAAAGTCACACGCAAATACACAGAAAATGGACACCACATGACATCTCATGCTCAATAAGAAGCTTCTGCTAACAGCAGAACTAAAGCAAGGAATGCATTTGCTCAGGCTGACCTCTATTCCAAGGGGAATTTACATCAATCTGTCTGACAGCCATTTTAGGCAATTCTTACAATGCATCTACTCACAGTGAACTGGGTTAAATATATTTTAGATGGAGACAAATTTGCTAAAACTACTGAATTGTACAAGACCACTTTGCTGTCATGACTACTGGTTCACTCAGCTAAAAATACCTTTGGATGCAGTGGACATTTAAGGAGATCTTTCAGAATGGACAGAAAAGAAACATTCCAACAAGAAAGTAACATTCCCAGGGGATGTTCCTATAATCTGTGGTTACTAAAAATGGTAATAATAATACTAAACATAAAGAAAAGGAGAAAATAATTGTGCAAAAGTAGATGCAGGTTAGTAGACTGGCCAGAATATAAAGGCAGTACAGAATGGCTAAACAACTAATAAGGAAAGGATAATTTAAAACACAAGATAAAACAAGCCAAAAATATTTTAAAAATGTGATAGGAAGTTTTTCCACAGATAGTTTTTTTTAAATAGTTAACTAATTTAGTATTGGTTCTATAGAAAGCAAGTCTGGGGAAAACTGAATGGAAATGAAACTGGAGCCGATACATTCAATCAATGTTTTGTTTCCATCTTCACCTGAGAGGACACTGATAACATCCCAGAAATAGCTACATCAGGAATCTGGAGAGAGGGGGGGAACGCAGGATAATTCCAGTCGCAAGGGAAGTTGGACTGATTATTCAGGTTGTGGGCTGGCAAGTCTCTGGATCTTGATGGTCCTCACCCCAAGGTTTGAAAGGGAGTGGCGAGTGAGATGGTTGCTGAGTCTATCTAGTTTAGGAAGATTACTAATCTTCCTAAATTCTCCAGTTTGGTGAAAGGTACCGATGTATTGGAAAATAGAAAACATAACTCCATTATTTAAAAAGCAAAGGGAGGCTATTTGGGTGGAACTAAGAAATGGGAAAGGGGTAGCAACACTTATAGGGGTGTATTATAGACCGCCAAATGGGGAGCGAGAATTGGAAGAGCAAATATGTAAGGAGATTGCAGATATTAGTAGTAAGCACAAGGTAGTGATTGTGGGAGATTTCAATTTTCCACACATAGACTGGGAAACACATTCTGTAAATGGGCTGGATGGGTTGGAGTTTGTAAAATGTGTGCAGGATAGTTTTTTGCAACAATACATAGAAGTACCTACTAGAGAAGGGGCGGTACTGGACCTCCTGTTAGGAAATGAGATGGGTCAGGTGGCAGAGGTATGCGTTGGGGAACAGTTCGGGTCCAGTGATCACAATACCATTAGTTTCAATATAATTATGGAGAGGGACAAAACTGGACCTAGGGTTGAGATTTTTGATTGGAGAAAGGCTAACTTTGAGGAGATGCGAAAGGATTTAAAAGGAGTAAATTGGGACAGTTTGTTTTATGGGAAAGATGTGGAAGAGAAATGGAGTACATTCAAAGGTGAAATTTTAAGAGTACAGAATCTTTATGTCCCTGTTCGGTTGAAAGGAAATCGTAAAAATTGTAAAGAGCCATGGTTTTCAAGGGAAATTGGACACTTGGTTCGGAAAAAGAGGGATATCTACAATAGTTATAGGCAGCATGGAGTAAATGAGGTGCTTGAGGAGTATAAAGAATGTAAAAAGAATCTTAAGAAAGAAATTAGAAAAGCTAAAAGAAGATATGAGGTTGCTTTGGCAAGTAAGGTAAAAGTAAATCCGAAGGGTTTCTACCGCTATATTAATAGCAAAAGGATAACTAGGGATAAAATTGGTCCATTAGAGAGTCAGAGTGGCCAACTATCTGCAGAGCCAAAAGAGATGGGGGAGATATTGAACAGTTTCTTTTCTTCGGTATTCACCAAGGAAAAGGATATTGAATTATGTGAGGTAAGGGAAACAAGTAGAGTAGCTATGGAAACTATGAGGATCAAAGAAGAGGAAGTACTGACACTTTTGAGAAATATAAAAGTGGATAAGTCTCCAGGTCCGGACAGGATATTCCCTAGGACATTGAGGGAAGTTAGTGTAGAAATAGCAGGGTCTATGGCAGAAATATTTCAAATGTCATTAGAAACGGGAATAGTGCCGGAGGATTGGCGTACTGCGCATGTTGTTCCATTGTTTAAAAAGGGGTCTAAGAGTAAACCTAGCAATTATAGACCTATTAGTTTGACGTCAGTGGTGGGCAAATTAATGGAAAGAATACTTAGAGATAATATATATAAGCATCTGGATAAACAGGGTCTGATTAGGAACAGTCAACATGGATTTGTGCCTGGAAGGTCATGTTTAACTAATCTTCTTGAATTTTTTGAAGATGTTACTCGGGAAATTGATGAGGGTAAAGCAGTGGATGTTGTGTATATGGACTTCAGTAAGGCCTTTGACAAGGTTCCTCATGGAAGGTTAGTTAAGAAGGTTCAATGGTTGGGTATTAATGGTGGAGTAGCAAGATGGATTCAACAGTGGCTGAATGGGAGATGCCAGAGAGTAATGGTGGATGGTTGTTTGTCAGGTTGGAGGCCAGTGACGAGTGGGGTGCCACAGGGATCTGTGTTGGGTCCACTGTTGTTTGTCATGTACATCAATGATCTGGACGATGGTGTGGTAAATTGGATTAGTAAGTATGCAGATGATACTAAGATAGGTGGGGTTGCGGGTAATGAAGAAGAGTTTCAAAGTCTACAGAGAGATTTATGCCAGTTGGAAGAGTGGGCTGAAAGATGGCAGATGGAGTTTAATGCTGATAAGTGTGAGGTGCTACATCTTGGCAGGACAAATCAAAATAGGACGTACATGGTAAATGGTAGGGAATTGAAGAATGTAGGTGAACAGAGGGATCTGGGAATAACTGTGCACAGTTCCATGAAAGTGGAATCTCATGTAGATAGGGTGGTAAAGAAAGCTTTTGGTGTGCTGGCCTTTACAAATCAGAGCATTGAGTATAGAAGTTGGGATGTAATGTTAAAATTGTACAAGGCATTGGTGAGGCCAATTCTGGAGTATGGTGTACAATTTTGGTCGCCTAATTTTAGGAAGGATGTCAACAAAATAGAGAGAGTACAGAGGAGATTTACTAGAATGTTGCCTGGGTTTCAGCAACTAAGTTACAGAGAAAGGTTGAACAAGTTAGGGCTTTATTCTTTGGAGCGCAGAAGGTTAAGGGGGGACTTGATAGAGGTTTTTAAAATGATGAGAGGGATAGACAGAGTTGACGTGGAAAAGCTTTTCCCACTGAGAGTAGGGAAGATTCAAACAAGGGGACATGACTTGAGAATTAAGGGACTGAAGTTTAGGGGTAACATGAGGGGGAACTTCTTTACGCAGAGAGTGGTAGCTGTGTGGAATGAGCTTCCAGTGAAGGTGGTGGAGGCAGGTTCGTTTTTATCATTTAAAAATAAATTGGATAGTTATATGGATGGGAAAGGAATGGAGGGTTATGGTCTGAGCGCAGGTATATGGGACTAGGGGAGACTATGTGTTCGGCACGGACTAGAGGGGTCGAGATGGCCTGTTTCCGTGCTGTAATCATTATATGTTATATGTTATATGTTATATGTTATATGTTATAGAAAGCAAGAAACTAATGTTTGTCATCGGGAAAATATGAAAAGAGGTGTTATAGAGATGTGATTAGAAAGAGAATGGAGATATGATTAGTAATGGTGTCAGGGGTTATGGGAAGAAGGTAGGAAAATGGGGTGGAGAGGGAAAGATAGATCAGCCATGATTGAATGGTGGAATAGACTTGATGGGCCAAATGGCCTAATTCTGCTCCTATAACTAACTTATGAACTTATAGCAAGCCGTTTAGAAAAGTCCAAGGTCAACAGGCAAAATCAACATGGTTTCATGAAAGGAAAATCATGTATGATTAAAGTAAACCCACAACTCTCCAAGCATCAAGGCAGACAAACCCGAACTGTTTGTTAGGACAACTTGTCATGTCTGACCAATTTATAGGAGTCTTTTGATGAAGTAACGTATCCTGTGGATAAAAGGGACTGTAATATATTTCTAGAGGTACTTGACGAGGGCTGTAACAAAGGCGAATTAGGAAAATAACTGCTCATGGTGTAGGAGGTAACATACTGTCGTAGATGAAAGATTGACTAGCTAATAGAAAACAGAGGGAGAGTAAAAATAAGTCGTTTTGGTTGGCAAGTTTTAAGTGGAGTGCCGTAAAGGTCAGTGCAGGGGTTCAACATTTTACAATTTATAGAAATGACTTGGATGGAGGTTAGTTGCTAAATTTGCTGCTGACACAAAGATAGATAGGAAAGCATGTTATGAAAAGAATATAAGGAAACTACAAGAGGATATGGATACATTGATTGAGTGGGCAAAATGCTGGCAAATGGTGAATAACGTGTGAAGATGTCAAATTGTTCATTTTGTTAGGAAAATTAAACAAGGTGCATACTATGTAAACGGTGAGAGATTGCAGAACTCCCAGATGCAGGGGGATCTAGGTGAACCTTGTGCTTGATTCACAAAAAGGCTAATACAACAGGTAGAGCAAGTTAGTAGTAACATGAACACAATGTTATTGCTTATTCCTGGGAGAATTGAACACAAAGGTAGGGAGGTTATGCTTCAGCTAAGATAGACACAAAAAGCTGGAGTAACTCAGCGGGACGGGCAGCATCTCTGGAGGGAAGGAATGGGTGACTTTTCGGGTTGAGACCCTTTTTTAGACTTTTTGTTACTCCAGCTTTATGTGTTATCTTCGGTTTAAACGAGCATCTGCAGTTCTTTCCTACACATTTCGTTACGCTTCAGCTATACCGGGCATTTTTGAGGCCACATCTGGAGTGCTCTGTAGAGTATGGGTCTCCTTCTTTAAAGCAGGATGTTAAAGTTTGAAAGCAGTTCAGAGAATATCTTTGAGACTAATATGTGGAATGGGCATGTTGCCATTGAGGAAAGGTCAGGCTAGGTTTGTATCTGCTGGGCTTTAGGAGAGGGTGATTTTCATTGTACTTATGCTAATGACATAAGCTCAACTAGTCGTGACTTGAGGGAACACAAAGTGCTGGGGTGACTCAACGGGTCAGGTTGCATCTCTGGAGAACATGGAGCAGCACAGTGGTGCAGCGGTAGAGTTGCTGCCTTACAGCACTAGAGTCCCATGTTCGATCCTGACTACGGGTGCTGCGTGTAACGAGCTTGTACGCTCTCCCTGTGACTTTGTGGGCTTTCTCCAGCTGCTCTGGTTTCCTCTCACACTCTAAAGACATACAGGCTTGTAAGTTAATTGGCTTCTGTAAAAATTGTAAATTGCCTCCTGTGTGTAGTTAGTGCTAATGTACGGGGTGATCGCTTGCTAAAGAAAGATTAATGTGGGTATACTGGAATGTGTAACTGCAGTCACATTTAGATTGGCTGTGTGAGTTTATCAAATGGTGGAGGAGGCTCGACTGGCCTGGTTTTGCTGCTGTGTAGGAATGAACTGCAGATGCTGGTTTATACCGGAGACACAAAATGCTGGAATAACTCAGCGGGTCCAGGCAGCATCTCTAGAGAAAAAGAATAGATGACGTTTCGGGTTGAGACCCTTCTTCAGGCAGGGAAGAGGGAAACTAGAGGTATGAAAAGGCACGTCACAAATCAGAGCTGGCACTGATGACCACAATGCTCTGTTCGAGCCCACAATGGCTCATTGTTGTCTGTGGGAGAGGTGTTAATGATGGGATGCAAACAGTGAAACTAGCAGTACCACTCGGGTGGGGGAGGGACAGAGAGAGGGGGAATACAAGGGTTATTAGGGACATCAATATTGATATCGCTGGGTTTTTCTGCGGGCTGGTATGTTCTCAGACAACTCATATTACCAATGGCTGCAAAGGTTTGAATCTCACAGCACAGCAGTCTTGAACTAATGTGGTCTAATCAGTTCCATTCTCTTACTCTTTCATCAAAGCCTTGTAAATTCCACCCCTCTTTTCAAATACTCATTAAACGTCCCTTTAAACATCACTACGGGATCCTCTTCCACCATTTCAGTCAAAGCATTCCCGGTTTCCACATCCATAAAACTCAAGTTCTCCAATTTCAATGAAAGTATTCATCCCAATAAATAAGGAGTGACTAATGGTTGTTAGTGCCGATGAATAATGGTACCCCTTACCTGAACTTGTTGTTTCTGGTTGTTCAACATATGAGGATCAATGGAGAGTGGCCCCAACACATTCATCATCAGTTCCTTCTCAATGAGCCACTGACTCAGTTGCACCTCAGCCGTTTCAAATTGCGTGAGGAACCCAGACGACTCCTGCAGCTTCTGTTGCCGCTCGCTGGCCGACTGGCTGACCTGCTTCCACTTTGAATCTAGAGTGGACAAGAACGAGAATGTGCAATGACGACTTTTCATCACTAACAAAACTAAACGTCTTCAAAACAGCATCTTGCCCTTCAATGGATCATTGCTCCACTTGCAAAGAGTTTGATGAGGAAAGGCAAGAAAGAGGAGATAGCACAAAATTATTGAGTAACTCAGCGGGTCCCAGCTGCAGTAACTCCAGCACTTTGTGTCTGTATTTGGTATAAACCTGCATCTGCAGTTCCTTCCTACACACAAAGGCAAGAGGTGGCTTGAACAGAGCATAACTGTCAATGTGGACACTTTGAGCCACGTGGCCTGTTTAAGCACTGGTACCCCATACAACCCAGTTGTGAAGCAAGTTTGTTGTTATGCCAATGTCATCAGAGACACTCTCTCCACAACCAAAACAGACAGAGATCAACACTTGGCCTTGCTCAGAGCGTCCGATGAAACCAGGATTCATACTTTTTGCGCTTCCTCGGCAAGGCTACCAGCATAATCAGTCTCACCCTGGTCACTTCTTCCTCTCCCCTCTCCCATTTGGCAAGAGGGATAAAAGTGTGAAAACACATACCTCCAGATACAGGGACAGTTTCTTTCAAGCTGCTATCAGGCAACTGAACCATCCTACCTCAACTAGAGAGCGGGTCCTGACCTACTATATACCTCATTGGAGCGTCTCAGACTATTGTTAATCGGACTTTACTGGTCTTTACCTTGCACTAAACATTATTGCCTTTATCCTGTATTTGTACACTGTGGGCGGCTTGATTGCAGTCCTGTCTGGTCTTTCCTCTGACTGGTTAGCACGCAACAAAAAGCTGTTCACTGTAGCTCGGTACACATGACAATAAACTAAACTAAACTAAACAAGCCTTGGAGCGAGTGAACTTGGGAAATAGGAGATGCTGCTGCAATAGTGGGAGGAAATCGCCAAAGGCACTTGAACCAAGAAAGACGTGAATTTAATTTAAACAGGATTTGTTCCAGAGCCAGTTAGTTCAATACAAAACTCCCCGAGCCTGGTTTAAAAAATAGGGCTCATCCATAACTGTACTGATGCACCATAAACTGGGGAATGAGAAAGGGGCAAATCAGAGGGTGGGATGAGGTGACAAGCATGAACGGGTAAGGGTAAGGGGCAAGCAGAAGCAGGCAAGGTGGGGAGAAGGGAGGCAAGTAAGAGCAGAGGCAGGCAAGTTGGTGGGACTAAGAGGAGGTTATGGAGTAAAACAGAAAAGAAAGGGGCAGGGGGAATATGGCAGTACATCTACACGTTCAGAAGAAGGATCTGCAAGCACTATGATGAAGGAATTGAGTGGTTCCACCATATTAATGATGTGGGGGGAGGGAGGGAGGCGGTGAGTGCAACAGAGCATGCGGAGAATGAGCACAGAATATGCAGGAGGAATGTGGAATAGAGAAGTTCAGGCACACGGATTGAGCAGGGAAAGCATTACATGCAGAAAATGAGTGTACAAAAGGTGCACAAGCAACAAGAAAAAGCAAGGAAGAATTGAGAACACACTGACACACAGCACGTGTAATGTACATGCAGAGAAAGAGGGATCAGGTATGGTTACAAAGGGATAATTGGAAAGATAAGATAAGTTAAGGGATGTATTTTAATCTGTGTGGTTTCACTGGGACCTCCAGAAAGAGGAGACGTTTTGTGTAACATATTTGCTTCATCAATTTAACATGAATGGGAAAACAATATTATTCAATAATATCCAGTTTTACCTATTCTGGTCATTCTGGTCATTCAGATCACCATGGTATCCCCATGGAATGGGTACCCATTATTTACCCAATACCAATACGTTTATAAGGGCATGGATACAAAAAGTACCCGCACTTTTCATCCAGAATTATCCAGCAGTGGGAAAAATGTGCCAGAAATTGGTTTAATGATCAGCCAATTTCCATTCAATAGAATGAAAATAAGTTTTAGTTTTAGAGATACAGTGTGGAAACAGGCCCTTAGGCCCAAAGATCCTATAGCGCAGTAAGTTAGACCACTCCTGCTAAATGCAATGGGCTGACGTGTAGTACGCAATGGAGCGGAACGTGGGCCTTTATTTTATCCATTTCAATAACCCGACCCGACCTGACCCGACTCGCAGTGTAATCAACATTGCGGGAGGATAGTTTGTGTTAATAAATTGTAATTCTGAAAATGAGGAGAAGATTTTTACCAAAGAATTTCTATTTTTACGAGGATGTTTCCGTAACCGGCTTCCATCTCCGCACTAGTATCTTTGCTCTGCTATGGGATCTTTGGTGCGGAGACGGAAGCCGGTTACGGAAATGGAGCCGAAAATTACCCATGAATCTGCCCATGACCGTACTACATATTTTTGGTCGAGTGATCTATCTTGCTTGCTATAGGATCTTTGCTTAGGCCGACCACGGCCACACCCATCAGCGATCACCCATACACTAGTTCTATTTTGCACACGAGGGACAATTTACAGAATGTGTGAAAAACTAAAATAAACTAAACCAAACCCGGGAAAACCCATGCAATCACAGAGAGAACGTACAAATGCCGTCCAGACAGCACCCACAGTCAGGATCTAACCCAGGTTTCTGGTGCTTTAAGGCAGCAACTCTACCACTCCCCCAACTCTGAGTAAACCAGATATGAAGCGAAGAATTCCCTCTAACAGGAGTATAACTAGCCAACAGTTTTGAAATAACGGCCTGTTATCTAATTCCTGGCACTGACTTTTCTCTCCACTTCATTTTCTCGGGATCTGGGTGTTGCTGGCAAAGGCGGCATTCATAGCCCAGCGCGTAACTTGGCGTGAACTGCCGGCATCAAAGCAAGAAAGCTGCATTACTTTCAGACACTATTAACCTTCAGGTTCTTGAACAACTGACTTGTAGCAGAAAGTGGGATCCCTCGCCACAGAATACAATGCGAGCTTTAAACCACACCGATTTATAAGCTTCGACAGGAGATCAAACGGGAACAAAAGCTTTCAACGTCCTCGAAGCAGATGGTGACAGTTTGAGATTATTACATCTATAAATATTTAGTCCAATGTCAGAAATTGGGCACTAACGTTTCAGAGCTGATGTAGCAACAGGCATGTTTAAACAACAGCAACCAGCATGTGCTGACATACAGGTGTCCAAGCAGTGAGCGACTTTACCCATAAAATAAAGTTCTCTTGCCCACGACTTATAAAAGGAGCTGACTCAGTCAGTGATTTCATCACACCGTGCATGACTAACTTGCCTGATCTCATCAGTCTAATATACAGACAATAACTTTATGGACTATTTAGAAGAGACGTCTCTCCAAGTGAAGTTTTCCCATATCAATTATACATATGTGCGCTTGTGAAATTCTGTTTGCTCACTCTATGATAGATATGAATCACTGAATTCTACACCGCAATTTTTTTGATGAACCTTTGTATGACTGCCAAAATAATTTGGTTAAATAAATGAGCTTAAGTAATGTGCACAAATAAAAGATACATTAAGGGGGGACTTGATAGAGGTCTTTAAAACGTTGAGAGGGATAGACAGAGTTGACGTGGATAAGCTTCTCCCATTGAGAGTATGGATGATTCAAACAAGAGGACATGATTTGAGAATTAAGGGACAGAAGTTTAGGGGTAACATGAGGGGAAACTTCTTTACTCAGAGAGTGGTAGCTGTGTGGAATGAGCTTCCAGTGGAAGTGGTGGAAGCAGGTTCAATTTTATCATTTAAAAATATGGATAGGTATATGGATGGGAAAGGAATGGAGGTTTATGGTCTGAGTGCAGGTAGATGGGACTAGGTGAGAATAAGTGTTCGGCACGGACTAGAAGGGCCGAGATGGCCTGTTTCCGTGCTGTCATTGTTATATGGTTATATGTTATATGGTTACATTAGAGTTTGCTTTTTCTTTATGGGGAGCTGGGGCAAGGATGCAAAAGGACAGTTGGATTAGATAAAAGTTACATGTAATAATAAGAAAATTTAATTTTAAAAAGTTAAATGTATAAAACACAAGAAGAGCTGGAAATGCTCGAGTGCTTGACAACAATGATGATAATGGTGATTTTTCAGGTGAAGAAACAAACAAATTCACTCAATTTAAGGCCTTGTTAAACAGAAGTAGGATGCAAATTATAATCTGCACCAAATCTTATCATTCTAACATGTGTCTGCAGAGTTGAGATTTGTTTATTTTCTACTGTCTGAATCTGAGGCATTTAAAAAATTGATCGTGCAGGTAAATAAGCATGGAGACAGTGTGAGCAAAAGGCAAAGGGAAGAGAGAATGTAAAATGCTGACGGGGAAGAGAGAAGGTGATCAGGAGAGGGAGGGGACATGAGGGATAGACTCGGCTTGTACTCGCTAGAATTTAGAAGATTGGGGGGGGATCTTATAGAAACTTACAAAATTCTTAAGGGGTTGGACAGGCTCGATGCAGGAAGATTGTTCCCGATGTTGGGGAAGTCCAGAACAAGGGATCACAGTTTAAGGATAAAGGGGAAATCTTTTAGGACTGAGATGAGTAAAAACATTTTTCACACAGAGAGCGGTGAATTTCTGGAATTCTCTGCCACAGAATGTAGTTGAGGCCAGTTCATTCGCTATATTTAAGAGGAAGTTAGATGTGGCCCTTGTGGCTAAGGGGATCAGGGGACATGGAGAGAAGGCAGGTACGGGATACTGAGTTGGATGATCAGCCATTATCATATTGAATTGCGGTGCAGGCTCGAAGGGCCGAATGGCCTACTCCTGCACCTATTTTCTATGTTTCTATGTAAGAGGGGAAATCAAGATAGGCTGAGAATGGGGAATTAGAGAGGATGGGGAAAATGGGAAATGGTAACAGGGTGGGACAGTGGCGCAGCTGTTAGAGCCCCTGCCTCACAGCACCAGAGACCCGGGTTCAGTCCTGACCTCGGCTGTTGTCTGTGCAGTTTGCTGCTTTTCCCTGTGACTGTGTAGGTTTCCCCCAGGAGCTCCGTTTCCCTCCCACATCCCAAAGACGTGTGGTTTTATAGGTTAATTGTCTTCTGCAATTTGCCCCTAGCATGCTGGGAGTGGGATAACATTGAACGGGTGATCGATGGTCACTGGGTGGGCTGAAGGGCCTGTTTCCATGCTGTATCTCTAAACTACAACAGAGTGGGGAACGGTGGGGAGAATGCAAGCGATGGAGCACAAACAGTGGGGGGGAGATGGGAAGCAAATGGGATGGGAGAGCAAGCATTGGGGCAGAGGGGCAGTGAAGAGAGAGGGCAAACCGGGGAGGGAGAGAGAGGAGGCAAGTAGAAGCTGGGGCAGGCAAGGTGAAGGAGTAGGGATAAGCAAGAGGAGGAGGAAAAGCAGGAGAAAGAAGAAATAAATGGTAAGGGATGGGAAGAGGAGGTAAGTACAAGTGGTGACTTGGTGGGGGCAAGCAGAATGGGGAGAGGCAAGTGGGTGTGGATGCAAGTTAGCGGGGGAGAGGAGCTTTGGTAGAAAGGGAAAACATAAGGAGAACAGTACAGCAAGTGGCAGTACCTGGGAATATGTGTAAAAGGTGCATGGCCATTCAGCCTGCTCCAGCATTCAGTGGACCATCTTCTACCCATTTATCAGCCCTATTCCCACATCCCTCAATTCTCCCAAATTCCAGAAATCCATTGATCTCTGTTTTGAATGATCTCAGCGACCGAGACTCCACATCAGCCTTGAAAGGAATTCCAAAGATTCGCCAGCCTCTGAGGGAAGAAATATCTCATCTCAGTGCTGAGACTGTGACTCTCCTCACACCAGTGAGAAATACCTAGCAACATGGAATACCCCATCCCACGCCCCCTCGCCACATCTGGGCCAGAGTCCTCAATGGATTTTAGTCCTCTAAGGATTCATGAGGACACCACTCAATTCTTCTAAACTCTCGAGACTAGACGCCTTGCCTGCTCAACACTTCCTCCTTCACCAGACCTGCCATCCAAGATCCAGCCTGGTGCACTTTCCCTCCACTCACTCCACTCTACCTTAGGTATATAGACCAACATATACAATACTTCAGGCGTGCTCTGTAAGAGAGAAAGGGATAAAGGAAAGAAGGAGATGGGATGTCTTTAGACTTTAGAGATAAACCATGGAGACAGGCCCTTCGACCCACCAAGCCCATGCCGACCAGTGATCACCCATACACTCGTTCTATCCTGCACACTAGGGCCAATTAACCTACAAACCTGTGGGAGGAAACCAGAGCACCTGTAGAAAACCCATGCGGTCACAGGGAAAACATACAAATTCGGTACAGACAGCACCCTGGGTCATACCTGGGTCAGGATCATACCTGGGTCTCTGGTGCCATAAGGCAGTAACTCCACCGCTGCACCATTGTGCTGCCCTATCTTGCCCTAAGTCAAACCTGGAATGAGCTGCCATAGAAAATAGTTGGGGCAGGTAGAATAACAACATTTAAAATACATTTAGACAGGTGCTTGGATAGTAATGAGATTGAGGGGCGAGCTTAGATGGGACATTGTGGTTGACATGGATGAATTGGGCTAAAGAGGCTGTTTCTCTGCTGTATGACTGTGATTTGCAGTCGGAGGGAAAGAGGGGAGAAATCTGTAAGTGGTTGGAAGGAAGCTCAGAGAGACTTGCCTCTGTATTTCAACACTGATACTGCAGGAGTCTCAGACTGGGTTACAAGCTGATGTATTGGTTACGCAACCTTTCCAACAAATGAATGGGAGAGCAGACTTTGTAAAAAGTGAACACAAACAAGAAATGCTTTGTGAGTACAGCTCAATGAGAACAACACAGATGATGCGGAAGCCATGTCGGGCTTCAATACCAACTATTCATCCACTGCCCTGCAAAGAAAATCTTTCCATATTAATGAGCACTATGCTACCCAGTTCCCATTTATGTTCTACTCATTTCATGGCTCATTCCTAAAGTCAATTGCTTCATGTGTCAAGTCGCACATTTGCTGTTCCTTGACGTTGCATCGGGAATATCTATCTAAGCGACTGTCGTTTTCAATGGAGGGACAAGGGAATGATTTAGCACAGGGCTAAAATTAAAAATGCTTATTGATGGAATAATGAAGTTACATTCAACCAATCTCATCAAAGCTGCATTTTTAATAAGGACACACCGGTTTGTGGGTTAACCGGACAGGGAGGTCAGCGTATTCGCAGAAGGTCCGTTCTGTGATTTAATAAGTTTCGTGCATTTCAGTAACTTTCAAATCGCGCTTCATCATCAGATTTGGTTCCTTTCACTGTACAGTATATAGAGCTCAATGATTACTGTTGTACTTAGATCTCTGTTTTCCTGTTTCCATGTTAACTCAAAGTAAGGGTGTTATCTCTCGTTGGGCTGTCAAACATTTTAGAATGTTCTGAGGCTGAGCCTGATGGTCCCAAGTAAAAATCTTTTAATCTACCTTCCTTTCATATGTCACAAAAATACATACCTTAAAACATATTAACATATTAAAGAGACATAAAAAGTAAATCCCCGTGAGGTATTGGTTCAATGTTTTGTGCATTCACAGTCTGCATCAGGTATCCCTCTATTTAAATGAAAATCTATTAAAAAAAACGCAGATCTGAAATTAAAATAGAAAGGGCTGGATATTCTTAGCAAGTCGAGCATAATCTGCGGACAGACCCACTAAACTGGAATTGTATTCACTTGAATAAAGGAGACTGCGGGGAAATGTAACTGAGGTATCTGAAATTACAGGAGGCCTAGCTTGGGTAAGAACCCATCTCACTTGAGAAAGGTCGGGGGCAAAGATTTATCACAATTGTTATTATTTGGATTTGGGAAAGCATTTTCATGCACTCGACAAGAGGTAAGGGATTGGATTTTGTTGTTGAAAAAGTGGTTGAGGCTAAAAACACAATACTTGGATGAGTGTTTGTTGTGCCAGAAATTACTGAACTATGAACCAAGAGCAGTAAAAAGTGAAAGTAGTTTGGATAGCTCTTTTCCAGCTGGTTTATAGACAACCGGCCAAATGAGTTACACCTGTGTTATGAGAACAAATTGCATAAACCTGACTGACGTTCCCTTGACTCTCAAAGACTGAGAGCTGGCTTGATCAACATGTTCAAAATGATAGTGGCAATATTGAAGTTTTGTTACTACTATGCATTCATAAGATAGACAAGTGAAAGATTACTTATATAATCCAGCGTCTGTCTCCATTTCCCCGCTTCAGGCGAGTCTGGGTTTTCTTGCAGTAGCAAAGTCAACTTCTCTTTCACCTGTTCAACCCTATCTGTGTTTTGTTTCAATTCAGCTTCGTGCACCTGGAGCAAGGAAGCACAAGAAAAATGTTAAGAGTTAAATGCAGAAAACGATGCCTTGATCAGGCATTTTGAATCAACTCTTGAAATGTAATATCTGTTGAAAGGGACACATATCCTAAACATTAGGAAAGGACAGGGTAATAAGCAAAACAATCACAAATATAACTATTAATTATACTGTAGCACCACAAAAACCCTGATGGGCAAAATACTGGAAGACTTACTGGTTGTTCTCCATCATTTTCCAATTGCCCAACTACTTTCATACATTATTGAAAGCTGAAAAATATATTAGTTTCTTCTATTTTTTAAACATTCCATAGTTAGTCAGTAGTATAAGAAATATCTTAACTTTAAATAGTTTAGTCGCAGTGATGTAATTTATTGGACCGAAAAGCAACCCCTATGTGAAAGAAGCCAGACGTTAGAGAACAAACACAAAATATACGTGCTGGTCTGGAGTAACTCAACACTCTCATCTCAGTCTCCACTTCAATCCCCTGACCATTGGACACAATTATTTACCCTGTACATCTGCTGACACAGACCAGAATCTCTTTCCTATCAGGCACAACATCTTTACTCCAGCATTTTGTGTCCAGGCGCAACATCTGTTGGGCTTTTTCCAAAGCCTGCAAGGAGTTGCACCTTTCAATAAAATTAGTCCTTGCACCTGGGGAACGCCTCATGCACAATGATGGGTTTGAATACACTCTTCATAATATGGGACGATGGGATTTTTCTGCAGCTACTGTTGGGTTTATGTTTTTGATGCCTGTGTTCTCCTGTTGCTGAAGACATACGCAGTTCATTTTGAATGGGTTTGATGGTCTTTTCTTGCCTGTCCGTTTGCAGGTATGCAACCGTAGAAACACGCAGTGTAGTCTCTGTTCTTCTGATTACTTTTTGTTACACCATGAAAAAGTAGCAGCGCTTGACTTTGGGATTGTCGCTTATTGTACTGAAAGAGGTCATTCAGACAATCTTTGAGGAGCTACCCAATTTGCCCCACTTCACCCGCTCTCTTCTTATAGCCCTGCAAATTCCAAATATCCAGTTCCCTTTTGCAAATCATTCTTTACGGCTCCTATCTTTCCCTCTCGACCCCATTCTCTTATCTTCTCCCCATTACCCCCCGACACCCTTACTAATCAAGAATCTGACAATCTCCGCCTTAAAAATATCCATTGACTTGGCCTCCTCAGATGTATCTGGCAACAAAGTTCACAGATTCATCACCCTCTGACCAAACAAATTCTTCCTCATCTCCTCTAAAGGTACGTCCTTTTATTCTGAGGCTTGTCCCAGACTCCCCCATGGAATCATCCTATCCACATCCACAATCCTCAATATTTGTTACGTTTTAATGAGCCGCCTACCCCACCCCCCTGTCATCCTTCTAAACTCCAGCGAGTACAGGCGCAGTGTTGTCTAACACTCATCATATGTTAACCCAATCATTCCTGGGATCATTCTCGTAAACCTCCTCTGGACCCTCTCCAACGCCAGCAGATCCTTCCTCAGATATGGAGCCCAACACAGCCATGGACAGGATGCTTTTCGGGTTGGGGCTTTTTTCAGCTGTGTGACTGTGTTCAGTTGCAGGTAATTGAATCACTGCTCTCCAGAGTCAGCACTGCCCCCACTCAGCACCCTGACTGGAAATGGATCCACTCTGCGCTAAATGTGATTTCACAACACACTCACACTGGTAATTCACAGGCTTGTACCTTTAAAAGGGATTTTGTGTTCAGTGTTTAAATTTGTACTGACTGTTGAGTTTCTACAGGAATATTGGAATGACATTGAATACATTGGGAAGCTTTGTTATTTGACCTCAGTCCAGCTGCATGAAATGGGATAATTAACACTTTACACATAGTAAGCAGATTTTGAAAGTATACTGTAAAGTAGCTCACAAGGTGGTTCATTAAGAGTGAAATTGAAGGATAAAAAAAAAATTGCACCATTCTCCCCTTGTTGCGGGGAGAGTTCATGTTAGATTATATGGACAATGGTAGTTTGTACCTTTAATAAAGTCATTTCAAATCACCAGTACTACTAAACAGTACGTAGGTATCAGCTGTGGTCAAGTGGTAGCATCTTATCTCAGAGTCTGCAGGTTGCAGATTCTAACCTCACTTCTGAAACTTAGACAGAAAATGTTGGCTTTACATTGAAGTAGTGAGGGAGCGTGATGCTGTCAGATTTTGTTCAAAGCATAAATAGGTGGCAGATTTCAGTGTGAATGTAAGTGTACAGCAATGATCCTCTTCCCCTTTGCCACGTCCATTGTATTACTCTCTGCAGAGAGAGACTGGTCACGAACAAAAAAAATGGCTTCATAGAAAATAGTTCTTGAATCATTCCTATCGTCTGGTATACTACTCATATAAAGCTATCTTTAATATAATCGACATATCAAAGTTAAACTTATCCATCACAACTTAACTTCAGGAAAGACACAAATTGCGGGAGTAACAGCGGGTCAGGCAACATCCACGGAGTGCATGGATAAGTGACGTTTTAGACTGTATCCAAGGGATGCCGCCTGACCAGCTGTTACTCCAGCATGTTGTGTCTTTTCTTGGTAAACCAGCATCTGCAGTTCCTTGTTTCTCTATTTTATCTTCACTGCAGCTTGAAGTAAAGACTTTTGAACAACATAAATGGGGAGATTAGACATAATTTAATTAATAAATGAAGTTTGTCACTCCTTGACACATTTAACTAGACATAACAATCAGGATCAGTGCACACCTTGTGTTGCTCAATTTGTTCCTTTATAGCTTCATTCTCTGTTGGCACCGTATCCCAGCCTGCAGCTCTCTTATCCATTGACTCCAGCCACTCTCTGATCACCAAGGCTTCCTCCTGGGTGTGTTGCCTCTGAGCCAGCATGGAATCCAGCTGGCTCTCCGTCCTCTTCAGCGAGGCTCCCACCTCTTCATACCGATAACTTACATCTGCAACATCTTTCTGGATGGCACTCACCTCTGTAGTGAGGAAAAATTCTTCAACTCATTGACAAGCTTTTTTTTTGCAGCAAAGGAGATAGATTAACTTAAAAATCAGATGGGAAGTTTATGTAAATACAACAAACTTTACATTTTAGAATTTCATTGCTTTGCAACTCACCACAAATTGGAAAGTCAACTGTATTTGTCCATTTCTACAGCTAAGTTGTATATCTGTCTAAATTGGCCCCTTGGAGTTTCCAAGATTTACTTTGTCCAATCTGAAAGCAATCTATAATCTGATACTGAATTTTGGAACTGCCCTTTGCTGACGTTACAGTTTCTGTTCTATCGTTCCACACTAGAGGTACATTATCCAACTTCTAAAATCAGAGTTTTAACACTTGAAACAGGCCTGAGTTGACTCTAATCATAAAACATGGTGTGGTTAACAACATTCCATAGAAAAAGGAGGAAATCAAATAGAATCAATATTTCCCTTTTATTGGTGAATGTAAGATAGCTCCTTCATCCCACACTATTGACAACAGACAATAGACAATAGGTGCAGGAATAGGCCATTCGGCCCTTCGAGCCAGCACCGCCATTCAATGTGATCATGGCTGATCATCCACAATCAGTACCCCGTTCCTGCCTTCTCCCATTATCCCCTGACTCCGCTATCTTTACGAGCCCTATCTAGCTCTATTGATGGGAAGGGTTTAGATGGCTCTGGGCCAAATGCAAAGAAATGGGAAAAGCCCAATAGGTCGCATTGATCGGCATGGCCAAGGTTGGCCCAAGGGCCTGTGTCCATGCTGCAAAGTTTCATGAATCTATAACTCACACACAACATCCTCCAGCAAGGAAGTACAACGGAACACCACCGACTCCTGGCTCTGATGATACTGCTTGTATCTTCTGCAAGTCAGCCAGAGTCAGAAAATTATTGCTGCAGAGCTGCGGAAACTTTGCACAATAATCTGTGTTCTAGCTGCAGTGGGAGTACTGGGCCAGAGATGTATTGTGTGAGTTGCCCTATTTTAAATGATGGCCTCGCCAGCTGGCTGTAAAAAGAGATTTCAGCTTGACTATGCATATGGGAGGGACCTCCAATCCCCTGAGCAATTTTTCACTTCAACCCACGAAATTTAGAAAAGATTATGATGGGGCTTTACAAAATTGAACAACCATTGGGAGAATGTGGGGGCTGGACGTCCCAAGATTGACGACGTATGGGGAGATTGTGGGAGTTTACCATCATGCGGTTGGGCAACCCTAGTGGGGAGAGTGTGGGAGCAGAGCACCACGAGGTTGGATGATCACTGGACAAAGAAGTGTGAGGAATAATTTTGTGAGGTGAGACTTCAGTAAGATGACATGTTGACTTTAATGGACATTAATGGTTGAATGGATATTTCCATTCCATAAATTAAATGCCTACTATGTTCTGTGTGCTGAAGCAAAGCATGAATGTCATTGTCCTATCTGGGACACATGACAATAAACTCACTTGACTTGACTGTCCTCCAAAACTGACCAGTCAACCATCACTCCAGGGGTGTGAGAACAACTTAATAAGGCCCCATAAAAGCTCCACGGCTAATTTAGCAACACACTTTCCACCATGCCAACGCGATATAATCATTTGAATGTGAACTAATCCGCCATTAAAGAAGCTAACTATTACGCCACTAACATTAACTAACCTGCCGCAAAAAAAAGCTAACTAATCCACCACTGAACATTATCGAACCTGACACAAACAACATTAGCTAACAATCTATCAAGAATGTTAACTAGAATCCAACACTCAGAATGTAATCTAACCTGCCACAAGGACTTGTTCTTCTTGCAAATGAAACATAAACCAAAGGAATAGTTAGATCTCAAGCCGGGTGTTGAGCAGCCAGGCTGTTGTCCCTGCGTCAATGTCTGCCAGGCCCTGAGCTCCATTTGGTGGGTGGTAGAGC
Source organism: Amblyraja radiata (assembly GCF_010909765.2). Taxonomy (NCBI): domain Eukaryota; kingdom Metazoa; phylum Chordata; class Chondrichthyes; order Rajiformes; family Rajidae; genus Amblyraja; species Amblyraja radiata. The sequence goes on from NC_045960.1 coordinate 95,522,291, forward strand.
GGGCACCCAGAGATGGCATGGTTGGCTGTCTGTTGTTCTGTGCCACAAGGAATGTTTCAGTAACACAATGCACCCTGCTTTCCGCACTCTCTTTCATACACAACTGCCCCGGTTGCTGCACTTCCTTGAAAACTACAAGCTTCACAGGAAGATGTATCATTCTATTGTATAAATTCTTAACGCAAGCCAATTAAGAGTGTAATTTTTATAGGAGAAGCGTCCACTACTCTTGTCCAGCATCACCAAAGTCCCAAACGTTCCAAATTAACTGAGATTGGCTGTACTTTGTTGTGTTACAAGACTAGGCTATGCTCACGTTATTCAACTTGAAAAATGGTCTCCTCACCTTTTGAATCACAGACATCAGAGACTTCACCCCCACCATTCACCACCTGTGGACCTGCAGAACAATACATTGAGGTGAAGGATTTCCATTACTTGAGTTGCAGGGAACACAGAGTAAAAATGTTAATAGCTCCTGAGAAAAAGGAAGATCAACGGTCGATATATCATCCTGGTACATCTTCCCATTACACAGTAACATGAGCAAACATCCTTGCACAGATCTTCATAAGTTCAAGGCAGCAGAATTAGGCCTAGAGTCTGAAGAAGGGGTTCGGCCCGAAACGTTGCCTATTTCCTTCGCTCCATAGATGCTGCTGCACCCGCTGAGTTTTTCCAGCATTTTGTCAACCTTCGATTTTCCAGCATCTGCAGTTCCTTCTTAAACAGCAGAATTAGGCCATTTGGCCCATCGGTCTACTACAGTCATTCAATTATGACTGATCTATCATTTCCTCTCAATCCCATTCCCCTCCCTTCTCCGCGTAAACCTTTGACACCCTTACTAATCAAGGATCGGTCAATGTCCACCTTAAATATACCCAATGACTTGGCCTCCTCCGGCATCTGTGGCAATGAATTCCACAAATGTGCACATGAATTCCCACAGATCTTATGGGCACTCCTTCCACGGAGACATCATCGTTAAACAGGAAGGCAAAAAAAAAAAGAAGCAGAACTAAAAACATTCATGCACACTGTGATAAATTAAGTTTTCATATTTTATGCTAAATTATAGGGTATTACTGGTAAAGTGATGATCTTCTTACATTTAATTAAAGTCAACACTTCTTTTCATTTGAACTGAAGCAGCTCATTTAGTCACAAATCCGTGAAATTAAAACTCAAAACTCAAAACAAGATTGGTTTAATATCGGTGTTGCACTGTAGAACTCCTGCGATGCTTGGCTAGAGAGTTAATTGATTTAAAAATGTAGGTTTATTGACTGTCAGATGGTGGGTCATCAGTGTAACTGGAGATAATACAAATTGAAGACATTCAGATAAATCTATTATAAGCGGACATGTGGAAAATCCATTCCCAACATATTGCGCATTGCTGGCATTCCACCACATTTAGTCACCTGCTGAACTGGTAAACAAATGAAAAGGTAGAAAATTCACAACACCGTCATCCCAGTCATCAATCTAACAAGCAGTGTTAGGGCATTAAATAAGGATTAGGGAGTTTTAAAATAGGCATCCAGTATTCAGTCCTTTACCTGATTTGAATGCTGGTCTTGAAACGACTGGAGAAATCAGCACATTGATCTGGTGACATAAAGCTGATCCTTTCCGATTAACTTCCTGGACCTCAGAAGCCTTTGCTGTCCATTCATCACACATGACCTAAATAAAAGACAACATTACCTGCTTTTTTAAGAGGCACAAATCTTCATGTGCAAAAAAAGTGAGAAAGGAGATCCTGAATCACTGATGCTCTTTTATGAGATTGAGAATTTAGGAGATTGAGAGGGGATCTTATAGAAACTTACAAAATTCTTAAGGGGTTGGACAGGCTAGATGCAGGAAGATTGCTCCCGATGTTGGGGAAGTCCAGGACAAGGGTTCACAGCTTAAGGATAAGGGGGAAATCCTTTAAAACCGAGATGAGAAGAACTTTTTTCACACAGAGAGTGGTGAATCTCTGGAACTCTCTGCCACAGAGGGTAGTCGAGGCCAGTTCATTGGCTATATTTAAGAGGGAGTTAGATGTGGCCCTTGTGGCTAAGGGGATCAGAGGGTATGGAGAGAAGGCAGGTACGGGATACTGAGTTGGATGATCAGCCATGATCATATTGAATGGCGGTGCAGGCTCGAAGGGCCGAATGGCCTACTCCTGCACCTAATTTCTATGTTTCTATGAAGATGAGTATTGAAGAATTAAATCAGTTGCTTCATACAGCTAACAAGATGATTAATAACTAACACTCGGGAGCTAGCTTTTCCTGCAATGTTTCTAAGTGATCTATGATAGGAAATACAGACCATGAATAAAATGATGTTGTATATTGCATCATTATATAGGAAACCATTTAAGACATCCTTTGGAAACTGGAAACCTTCCCTTGAATCTTCAAATGCTCGAATGCTCTTTAGTGCATTGTGTCTATGCTCATACCTTTTCTGGAGATATCGCCACATAAGATTCCACAAAGGATCCAGTGCATTGAGGATCCTATTTGGTGTGATACATGATTGAATTCCCATGAACTTTTTGGAAGTGATTTTCATTGTGTATTAAAATCACCAGCTCCTGAAGCAAGATCCAGCAAGGTCCAGCATCACGATCAACTGGGCTGTAGCTCAGCTACATTGCTTGAAAAGCACATATGGAAACATCTCAACTCCACCATTAAATAGTTAATCATTTCCAAAAGGATGGACTGCGACCACAATACTCTCGAAAGGTCACGGCAATTTTCCAGTGGTCCATAGGGTAGGATTCCTTCCTTGGGCCCCTTGAGCACTGATGATTATCCTTCCACTGGTAGATGTGCCTTGACTTGTCCAGCCCATCAGTTCTGGAAAGCCTCTCTAAATATCTCCACCAATGCCCTCAACTTTACCATGCTCATTAAACCCCATCGTTGGCTTGATGTCAAATTTAGTTCGGCAACACGTCTGGGACATTTTGGTGTTACAGGCAAAAGCTTTCAAGCCTGCTATGAAATGATTGGATTGATGGAGAGACACCATTTGCACTGAGGAAGGAGCCCAAGGAAAATGGACAACATTTACAAGGTAGAGCTAGGCCTTAAAGGAATGGAATCCGGAAATATGTTTAGAATAGAATGAATAGAATAGAATGCTTTTTATTGTCATTCAAACAAACAAGGTTTGATCAAAATTTCATTCCTGCAGACATGACATTACAAAAAAAAAAAACCAAGACACACACTTAACACAAACATCCATCACAGTGAATCTCCAACACCTCCTCACTGTGATGGAAGAGTGGATGAAGTTTGGATGTCTTTTGGGTAAATTCATTGGCAGCAATAAGTATTTAGTAACCCCAGATTACTCACCTTAACATTGGATAAATGTCCTTGAAGAGTTTCTGTAGAAAGGCTTGAGTCTATTACTGGAATCCTACTGTTTATTCCCTCCACCCACTTTCTAAATGACTTCACCGAGGTTTTGAATTCATCTGTCTGAAGTTGGCAACAGCATAATTCTTCCTCTCTGCAAATAAAACACCAAAAACAAGTGAATGAGCAGAGGAACCTAGCTGATGATATCACAGGGATAGGACTGCGGTATTTTCCAATTATAATTGATCGAGAGCAAAGAGAGTTCAAGCATGGCTTGAACCCGTCAAACCCTGAAACTATGTAACTGGGATCAAACACATGTAACATTGCATAATTAATAACATACTTCCAAACGATTTCTCATCACTCAGTCACCCTAAATTTAACTATCCCAGTTAGACCACAATTGGTGTGTAAGACATGCAAATACTGAGGCCTGCTAGGTATGTTGGGCTGGGAGAGAATGATGGTTCACTGATCCTGCCAGCCGAGCTGAAGAATGTGGCAGAGACAACACTGGGGGGAATCTCCCAATGCTTTCAGCTAGTCCATGTGTCGGAAGAGTACAGGAGAAGGTGAACTGATGCTGCCCTGTACACCAGGCAGGTTTGAAATCTCGATGGGGTTAGGTCCACTAGCCAAAGGCTATCTATGCTGGCCATTTCATGTGGTGAATTTCATCCTGGATATTTCACTTCGCTGAGACATGGCTCTCAAACCATTGAAAGTGGTCACACAAGGAACTGCAGATGCTGCAATCTTGCTCGGAACATCGAATTCTCCAATTTCCATGCAGACAGAGATTAGTTTAACTTGCAAGCATGTTCAGCACAAAGAGTTTCGGCCGAAGGCCTGTTCCTGTGTTGCACGGTTCTGTGTTCTATGAATGGGGCAGTTCTAGAAAATATCACACAGTGACCCTCCATATTAGATGCTAGAATATTGGAAGAGCTTCCACGATATACTCGTTGGAAATTCTAAGGTGACCGGAAGGAACTTCTTTTGAGTAGTACAGTCTCCTGTGGGTACTGATACACTCAAATTGGAATGTGGTGGTCACACAACTTCAATGAATGAATCACATTAAACCACGAGGAGCAAGTGAGGAAGCTCCTTCAACTTTCTCACGAATTTACAGAGGGCGCGAGTTGGCCAGAACCATGCAATCTGGAGCAGAGCACTGTCCGTTTGGGAAGGGATGAAGGAATCACTCCAATCATTGTTAATTTGCTGGTTTAATAACTTCAAGCATATTTAATTAAGGAAGAATTAAGACAGCGCTTCTGTACTGTGGTGAAATCCCGATCGGTTACACTTGGCTCCATCTGTTTAATGATTGGATTGTTCTGCTGCCAAGGAAGGACGTTTAGTTTAGTTTAGAGATGCAGTACTGAAACAGGCCCTTCGACCCACCAAATTCACACCGACCATCGGTCCCCTTTCACCAGCACCATCTTACACACCAGGGACAATTTACAATTTTTACTGAAGCCAAATTAACGTACAAACCTGTACATCTTTGGAGTCTGGGCGGAAACCGGAGCACCCGGAAAAAATCCCACACACTCCAAAGACGTACAGGTTTGTAGGTTAATTGGCTTCTGTAAATTGTAAATTGTCCCTAGAGTGTGGGATAGTGCTAGTGTACGGGGTGATCGCTGGTCGGCACAGACTCGGTGGGCAGAAGGGCCTGTTTCCATGCTGCATCAGATCACATTTCAATTAGATCACTTCTCGTTCTTCCAAACTGGAGAAGCCATTGACCAGATTTGCTTAATCTTACTCCATGAAACAAATACACCATCCCAGGAATCAGTCTGGTGAATCTTTGGCTCAAATTCTCATCGGCAACAATAAAACCAGCTTAAATATTTGGGTCTCGACCCGAAACATTGCCTATTTCCTTCGCTCCTCAGAACCCACTGAGTTTCTCCAGCATTTTTGTCTACCTTAAATATTTGTGTGTCAGTCTTTGGAAATTCTGGCCCAATGTACAAAATATTTAACAATGCATGAACCTTCACCTCAACATTCCACAATAACATTTCACTGCATTTTTTGGGAGAAAGGGTGGTGAGGGGTGCAAGGAGAAAGGTTGAAGCAACACAGATGTAGAGTAATAAGGAATGCGAGAGGGTGAGACAGTAGGGATCAGAGTGAATGAATATATGTGAAATGTGCATAATAAAACAGAGAGACAACGAGAGAGTGGGAGTGGATGAAAGAGAGAATAATTTTATCCAAGATGTACAGCTATGCTAAACCCCTCCAAATTATTGCAAGACTTCAGGCAATTCTATTCTTTATTTTAGAAAAACTGATTGTGACTGCTGATAAACTTTTGAGTTTCAGGTCAAACTGCTGATAAGCTTTTGAGCTCCAGGTCAAACTGAGCAAGTAATGATCACAGCTTTCTATTTTTTCACCAGATAATCAGAGACACTCCCCGACTTTGTGTCCTGTAAACCCTTACATAAGTCAGATTGTACGCAAATCAAATCAAAGCCTAGGTGGAAAGAAAGACCAGGAAGAAACAAAGAGCTGCAGATGCTGTTTAATACGCAAAATGACAAAGTGCTGGAGTGACTCAGCAGGTCAGGCAGCATCTCTAGAAAACATGGATAGGTAACGTTTTGGGATGGGACCCTTCTTCGGACTATATCAGTCTGAAGCAGGGTCCTGACCTGAAATAACACTTATCCATTCTCTGGAGATGCTGTTCGACCTGCTGAGTTACTCCAGCACATGTGTCATAGAAAACATAGAAAATAGGTGCAGGAGGAGGCCATTCGGCCCTTCGAGCCAGCACCACCATTCATTGTGATCATGGCTGATCGTCCCCAATCAATAACCCATGCCTGCCTTCTCCACATATCTCTTGATTCCACTAGCCCCGAGAGCTCTATCTAACTCTCTCTTAAATCCATCCAGTGATTTGGCCTCCACTGCCCTCTGCGGCAGGGAATTCCACAAATTCACAACTCTGGGTGAAAACATTTTTTCTCACCTCAGTCTTAAATGGTCTCCCCTTTATTCTAAGACTGTGGCCCCAGGTTCTGGACTCGCCCAACATTGGGAACAATGTTTCACCTTAATGTTTCACCTTGGCGTTTCACATTAAAACTCGGTGCCGATGCCACTGGTCTGCACCGTCCAGTTGATGCGGCTGTTGTTGCGGCTCACGTTGAAGTCGAAGGCTGACAGCGCTTTCTTCAGGCTGCCACCACCGACAGGACGCGCTCGGGCACCATGGGGCTCCCTCCTCTCTCACCAGCTGCTGCTTCTTCCTGTCGACTGTCACTTTGTCCGCTCCCCCTTCCACTGATGCCTCTTCCTCTTTCTTCCCCCTGTAGTCACCGGCATCTTCCACCTTGGAGGAGAAGGTGGTGGTGGAGGGGGGGAAACGGCAGAGTGGACGAAGTGACAGCCACAGGAAGAAGCGGCAGCTGGTGAGAGGGGAGGGAGCCCCATGGTGACCGAGAGCGCCCCATCGGTGGTGGCAGCCTGAAGAAAGCGCTGTGGGCCTGGGGCTTCAACATGAGCTGCAGCAACCGTCGCATCAGCTGGACTTTGTGGCAGCGACTGAAGAAGGGCTCGCTGGTTGACCTTGTGGACGATATCGGCGACTGGGCCAGGTGTTGATCTCTGCCGCGTCCTTCATTATCGCTCGCCTTCCCAGAGTCACACCAACAGTAGCCGAAACTAGAAGTGCAACGAGCCTGGCGATGCTTTTATATCTATAAAGTGAACAAGAAGCCTCGCCATCCTCCCGGTGCCATTACGCAGCTCATTCAGGAAGTGGGACCACCCTCTTGTGAATTGTTTACCTAAGTGCAAGTTTAAATACGTCGACTATTACTTAAGTCGGGGAGTGTCTGTACCTCTATAAAAATTTGTCGGCTCACAGTTCAAATAATATATCTTGAAAAAATATGCAATTTACATTTGTGGCAGTATGATAAATATCCAATTACTACAATTAAATGAGAGGTGCTCACTTTTTCTTGGTAGTCTCTTCCAGTCCTCGGAAATTCTTTGACAGGGTGTTGACTCTGTTGAGGATCTGCGTCCGTCCTTCAGCTGTGGCGCACCCGCCAAGCTCTTCAGCCAACTTGTTCAGTGCATTCAGACCTTCACTTTGATCCAATAGCTCAGTATTCACTTCCTGCAGCAAACAGGGCCATGATTACAACCAACAACAGCATCACTGCGCATCAGGTGGGGGAATTGATGTTGGTCACCTGACCATGAAAGCCTTACTCCATGAAAGGTGGACATACTATCTTGGCCAAGCATGTTTTAAATGTGGAAACATCCATTGCAAAACTACCCCTTTTAATCAATCGCATGCTTTCATCAGTTCATATATGAACGTAGCAGATCAAGTGTACTCTGCCATTCAATCGTGGCCCTGAATTGCTGATTGAAATTATTCAAAGACTATTTAAAAACTATTCAAATAACTGTTACGATAAACAGAGATGTTTAGATTAGTTAACAACTTATTGAAACACCTAAAATGTTCAGCATGACAAGTATAATATGCAGTGTGCACTGGTAAGTGCCCCATAAAGGAGCCCATGAGCGCAAGAATCGAGGTTATAAGTAGGAGGGACACACTCTGGAATATTAGGAAAAAAAATTACAAGAAAAGTTTCATAGATACATGGACAAGAGGTGCAGGAGTAGACCATTCGGCCCTTCGAGCCAGCACCGCCATTCAATGGGATCATTGTGGATCATCCACCATCAATCAGTACCACGTTCCTGCCTTCTCCCCATATCCTTTGAATCCGCTAGCCCTAAGAGCTCTAACTCTCTTTTGAATGCATCCAGTGAATGGCTTCCTCTGCCTTCTGAGGCATGATGACTAAAGGGCCTGTCCCACGTAGCGATTTTTTCGGCGACTGCCAGCATCATTGACTGACGTATCAGGTCACCGAAAAAGTTGTGGCGTGATGCGGCGTGAGGGGCATATGTATGTATTGACACGCGGTGTTTCCGTAAGTGTCGCAACATTTTTTTTGGCCGCTGGATTTTTAAATGTTCAAAACCTTTTGGCGACCTTGATATGTCAGTCAATGACGCCGGCAGTCGCCGAAAAAAATCGGCAAGTGGGACAGGCCTTTACAGGTTTTTTTTTTTAAAGTGCTTCATCATGATCTGGAATACATTGCCTGAAAGCTTGGGGTGAAATAGCTGGAATTATAACCTAGACAGGTGAAAGTTGAGACCTATGTTTGGAGAGGGAGACCAGATCTCTGGTGTAGAGGGCACGGGCAAGGTGGGATGAGTGCCCTCACACTGTGCTGCTGGATTCTGCAATTCAATGAACAAATGGTGCCACAACAGTCACCAAAAGGAAATACCCAACTCCGGTTTCCATGATGCATGAAGCTAAGGTTTGCCGTGAGCTTGGCTGAGCAAACAGCGAATAATCTCTGCTGATTGCTCGCCAAGAAGTAACATACTGTTTAGTTCAGCTTGTTTTCCTTCACTTGCCACTTCAATTGCCACTTTCAATTGAGTGGTATGACTGATACAAAACAGATGACGTCATGCCACCACAGTGCGCCAAGGACATCTACTGTGGTGTTTCAGCAGGGATTCTGTGGAAGTTCTTGTCCACAGTGATAGAGCACAAAGCTACTTAAAAGATTCACTTCATACCTGGTGTCTTCAACGATTAAGGATTAATAATCTATGAATGATTTGTGCAAGCAAACTGGGGTGGCTACAGAATCGTTTGATTGGGTTGGATAGTGGGGTAAAAGTTGGAGGTCACACATTCTGAAGCCTCCAGAGATACTTTCAGTCTTGGCTACTGGGAGAGAAGGAAGGAAATCGCTAGTTGGATTAGTCGTGTGAGTAATTGCTAAGGGAGTTAAATTCATGGATGGCATAAATAATGCAGGACTTTATAAGGTATAAATTAGGGGTGGGAGGGGGGGTGTATTTTAGAATAAAAAGCCAGGGATCAAGCCTCAGGAAATATGTTACGAATGTGTATGTGCCTTCAATAAGCAAATTTAGAAAGTGACAAGTGGAGTGAAGGATCTCATAGACTCACAGAGGGAGTTTCCATCTTGTTCCACACCAACCCAAAAGCCAGGCGTAAATCTCTCCAATCACCATGCAGACGTTGTACTGGTGGAGATCTCACCAATTATGCCTTAATGGCATGAATTAAAATGTTCTCAATGTGTAGAGCCTACTAAAATAAATTAACTTGCAAATACATTAAGATTCACACAAACAATCTGCCAAAACGTTCCCAGACACAGCAAGTACCAAAGTCATGGCTTGGGACAGAAGTGAAGGAAGGGGTGACTGAAGCTGGCTCAAGGAACTTGTATCATTCCTGCAGGCTATGTTTTAAATGTGGTGGATTCAGCAATCCGCTCCCCTGCAAGGCCAGGTTTAGTATCCCAATCAGGCTCTTCACTGGCCAACAAAAACAAAAAAACAATCCCCTTCCTCTCAAGGGATAGCTTACACTTCAACTTTAATATAGATCTCACTGCTGTGCTCTGCTTTATTGGTCCAAATCAAAATGACATTGAGACAGCGTGTTAATGAGGTTTGAACAGGTACAGGGAGCTCAGCAGTAATCTCCAGCAAAGGTGTCCTTTCCGAGAGACTGACCCCCCAGAACAGCTTTAATTAGATTCAGCTAAGTCACAACATGCAGCCAAATGCATGAACATTTTTTTTTCCAGTTTTCTCCCCATTCCTCAACACACAGACACTGTCCAGCTTCTCTTGTTTATCTTGGACCAGATGCCATGGTTGGATTTATTTTTTATGTGATTCACTAAATAAACAACCAAAGGTCCATCTAGTTAGCCTTCGAGCCAACTGCTTATTGCATTATACAACAACACTGCAGTTGCGGACAAATCAATACATTCAAACTCCATCAGTTACGAGGATGTTGCCAGGACTTGAGGGCCTCTGCTATAAGGGCATGCTAGGACTTTCTTCCTTAGGGTGCAGAAAGATAAGGGTGTATAAGATAATGAGAGGAATAGAGAGAGTAGCGAGTAGGGGAATCAAGAAGCAGAGGATATCGGTTTAAGGTGAGAGGGGAAAGATTTAATACGACTCTGAGGGGCAACTTTTTCCACACAGAGGGTGGTGGGTATATGGAATAAGCTGCCAGAGGAGGAAGTTGAGGCAGGTAATATAACAACATTTAAATAACATTTGGACAGGTACACGGACAGGAAAGGTTCAGAGGGATATGGACCAAATGTGGGCAGGTGGGACTAGATGGGACAGCTTGGTTAGCATGAGCAAGTTGGGCTGAAGGGCCTCGTTCTATGTGGTATCTCCATAACTCCATAACCTTCATACCCAGTCATGTGGTAGGGAAAGCCCAGCTCATCAGTTTTGAGCAGCTGCTGAATGAAATAAAACTACTTATTTTGGATAGAAAGGCTAAAATAATTCTGTAAAATGGAAAACCGCATCAAAAGAAAGGTGAGAGGGGAAAGATAAAATATGAATCTGTGGGGAAAGTTTTTCACATGGAGGTTGTGGGTATATGGAGCAAGCTGCCAGAGAAAGGTACTTGAGGCAGGTACTATAACAACATTTTAAAAGACATTTGGACAGGAATGTAGATAGGCAAAGTTTAGAGCGATGTGGGCCAAATGTGGGCAGGTGGGACTAGCATAGTGGGTCGGCATTGATAAGTTAGGCTGAAGGGACTATTTCTGTGCTGTATGACTCCATGACTATGACTCTTCATAGATAATACAACCTTCAGGTTTCTGAGTAAAGAAAGTTTACGAATCTAGTGTGTCCTCCACTCGGGCTTAATTGTTTCACAGATATTGAAAGCTGATTGTAAATAGAATTCCTCAGTTACATAACATGAAAGCCCTCCTCTGTTCGTATGTGTGTGCAAATTAATATTTGTATATTCATGCAACTGAAATATATGCAATATTGGAGGCAATATGTAATGCAATACATGCATGTAACTAAACACTCGTCTACCTTCATGTGTGTAAATAGATGCTCTGCTATGTGCCTGTGTGAAAATGCACATGCGAATGAACACTTGGCTACCTAAATGGGTTCAAATGAAACTCATCTAGCTGCATGTGTACAAATGAATGATCACTCATCTGCACAGATGTGTTGGAATGAACAATGGTCTACCTGCATCTTTGTAAATAAACACTTGCCTATCTGTATGGGGTATTGTGTGCAGTTCTGGTTGCCCCGGTTACAGGAATGATGTGAAGGCTTTGTGGAGGATGCAGAGTGGGATTACCAGAATTCTGCTTGGATTACAGGGTTTCAGCTACAAGGATGTTTTCTCTGGAACGTCGGAGGTTGAGGGAAGACTAGATAGAAGTATGTAAAATTATGAAAGGTATAGATGTGGGTAGACAGTCAGAACCTTTTTTCCCCAGGGTGGAAATGTCCAACGCTAGAAGGCATAGCTATAAGTTGTGAGGGTGAAAATTTAATGGAGATGTGTAGGGCAAGTTTTTTACACAGAGAATGGTGGGGACCAAACACATGCGTTGGCAGAGGTGGTGCTGGAGGGAGGTACGATAGTGGAGTCTAAGGGGCTATTACATATGCAAGGAAAGAGGGATATGGATCATGTACAGGCAGATGTGATCAATTTAACTTGGCATCATGTTCGGCAGACACATTGTGGGGCAAAGGGCCCGTTCATGTGCTGCATTGATCTATGTTTGTAAATTAATTCGGACTTATGCAAATACACACTCATTCACCTGCATTTGTGTAAATGGGCACTTGTCAATCTGTATGTGTACACAACTGAATGCTTGTCTGGCTGCATGTGTGAATATGAAAGTCAATCTGCAAGCATGCAAATGAACACTGAGCTACCTGCATCTGTGTAAATGAACACTCTCGCCTCCTTGTATGTGTGCAAGTGAATGCTGCCAACCTGCACATGCGTACATGAACACTCGCCTACCTGCATGTGCTGTGACAGTTCGTTGATGTCTTTTCCTGGCCCATCAGTTTCAGAGAGAGACTGTGATTTCTGGGTGACAAACTGCTCAATTTTTTGGAAGGTCTTCTCAAAGAGCTCCACTTTGCCCCTGAGGTTCTCCAGCCTGGTTGTTCTTTCTTTGTGCCGGCCACTGGCTGAAGCTAGGCGTTTGGCAAGGTCGTCCACCTTGGCTTGTAATGCGGAGGCAGTAGACGGGTCTGCCGTGGCGATGAACTTGTTGGCTTTCTCTTCAATGGCACTGATGCTGCTTTGGCGGCTGGCGATGTTCTGTTCCAATGCCTGAAGGAGAAGCGCATGCATACACTCAGCTGCAGGACTGTTAAACTGTTAGTTTAAGTGCCGTAAAATCATTTACTACTGACTTCCAACGACCCGCAAAACAGTAAGCACAGTCTCAGACACTGTGCTGCTCCTACCACAACCAACTACATACATGAATGTGCAGATAGCTATTAATGACTATGATGTAGTTGGGATCACGGAGACTTGGCTCCAGGGTGACCAAGGCTGGGAGCTCAACATCCAGGGATATTCAATATTCAGGAGGGATAGACAGAAAGGAAAAGGAGGTGGGGTAGCGTTGCTGGTTAGAGAGGAGATTAACGCAATGGAAAGGAAGGACATTAGCTTGGAGGATGTGGAATCGATATGGGTAGAGCTGCGAAACATTAAGGGGCAGAAAACACTAGTGGGTGTTGTGTACAGGCCACCTAACAGTAGTAGTGGAGTTGGGGATGGCATCAAACAGGAAATTAGAAATGCGTGCAACAAAGGTAAAATAGTTATAATGGGTGACTTCAATCTACATATAGGTTGGGTGAATCAAATTGGCAGTGGTGCTGAGGAAGAGAATTTCTTGGAATGTATGCGGGATAGTTTTCTAAACAAAAACTATATTTAAGAGGGAGTTAGATGTGGCCCTTGTGGCTAAAGGGATCAGGGGGTATGAAGGCAGGTACAGGATACTGAGTTGGATGATCAGCCATGATCATATTGAATGGCGGTGCAGGCTCGAAGGGCCGAATGGCCTACTCCTGCACCTATTTTCTATGATTCTATGTTTCTATGATGTGATTAAACCATTTGCGTTTTACCTAATATTGGATCATCATGGAACATACACTTTCAAACAAATTTAATAAGGAAAATAAAAGGGAAATAAACACAACTGCTAATTTTGCTCAGTTGATATAACCAATTTCGGATTTTTCTCTGGTTGTGATTTGCCCCTCAAAAAGGAAATATTAACTATATAAAAGGTAGTTTTGCTATCAAACTTATTTCCATGACACTAACTGGATGCAATGGAAAAATTAGGAAATACTATGTGTATAACACAAGCCAAACAGGTTAGAATGCGATTTTGATCTGGAACTAGAGAACTACTTAAAAGTTACTCTGGAAATTGACGAGCAGAAAAAAAGTTGTCCTCGGTGATCAAACTGTCTAGAGAAAAATAAACTGTTTCCATGTAACCTGCGTGCAATAATCAGACACGATTGTCACTTAAGTGCACACCTGCTAGTTTTATTGCAGGTGGCTATTGAAATTGACAAGCAATCGCTTCTATGTATCGCTACAATGATACGCTATTAATCAATGTGACATGCAGCCTATAGTATTTTTAAGTTGTAGTAATAAAAATAAACTTATAGTTCTTAAAAAGACTTGTTTATTAAAAAAGACTGGAAATCGTGTAGAGAAAAATAGCCTTGCTGTTGCAAATCTGAAACTCTCGCACCTAACCCCCTTTTCCCCATTGACACCATTGTTTTTACAACGCAAGATCCCTTGGGAACGCAACTATTGTGTTGTAGAAGAACTCCCTGTGTAGTCATTGTGGTGCTATCTTTGCACTAGTCTGTTGCAGTACAGTAGTGTTTATATATTGTTATAGAACTGAGCAATGCTAATACTAAACTTGGACATAGAAGGGGTACTTCAAATCTTCTTGTGCCTGGAGAAAGTGTCAAAACACCAGCTTTAGAGATATCTGTATGCCTTGATTTAGATCCAAGCTCAGAAACTGCACATCAACCTAATCCAATTGCACAGCAGAGCAGGCTCTAGAGGCTGAATGGCCTCCTCTGTTGCTGTACACCAAATTTCATTGCATATTCTTTTACAAACAGCTTCTTCTACAATATTTTGATGAACAAAGCAACCAAAGTTAATTTTGCCATTAATCATCAGTTATCTACAAGAACCCACAACTCCACTCCAGAGTGCATACAGGCTGCAAAGACAAAAGCAATCCAAAAATAATGGAATTGCTGGAAATCTCAAATAAGGGCAGAAAGTGTGGGAAACAAGTCAGGTAGCATTAGCGAAGGAAGGAAAAGTCATAAACGTAGGCCATAGTGCCCACGATCACGATCCTTGATCGGACTTTGCTGGCTTTACCTTGCACTAAACATTATTCCCTTATCATGTATCTATACACTGTAAATGGATTGATTGTAATCATGGATTGTCTTTCTGCTGACTGGATAGCACGCAAGAAACGCTTTTCACTGTACCATGGTGCACGTGACAATAAGCTAAACTGAACTGAACATTATGATTTCCTCAAAATGTAAATTTTGACTTGCAACAATGTCAGCCTTCAATTCCACACAAAATAAAAAAATATTTTGAAACTAGAATTCCACAAACGACTTTCAACACTTTGATAATTTTCAGCATTTTACATTGTGACTAGATGCCAGCTAAATAAAATTAGACACAAGTTCCACGGTGCGACATTCAATTAACTGTAAATACAATACTTTAAGATTCAGATTCAGATTCAATTTTAATTGTCATTGTCAGTGTACAGTACAGAGACAACGAAATGCATTTAGCATCTCCCTGGAAGAGCGACATAGCAAATGATTTAAATAAATAATAATAAGTGATAATAAGTGTCCGGGGGGTGGGGGGGTGATTGGCAGTCACCGAGGTACGTTGTTGAGTAGAGTGACAGCCGCCGGGAAGAAGCTGTTCCTGGACCTGCTGGTTCGGCAACGGAGAGACCTGTAGCGCCTCCCGGATGGTAGGAGGGTAAACAGTCCATGGTTGGGGTGAGAGCAGTCCTTGGCGATGCTGAGCGCCCTCCGCAGATAACGCTTGCTTTGGACAGACTCAATGGAGGGGAGCGAGGAACCGGTGATGCGTTGGGCAATTTTCACCACCCTCTGCAATGCCTTCCGGTCGGAGACAGAGCAGTTGCCATACCATACTGTGATGCAGTTGGTAAGGATGCTCTCGATGGTGCAGCGGTAGAAGTTCACCAGGATCTGAGGAGACAGATGGACCTTCTTCAGTCTCCTCAGGAAGAAGAGACGCTGGTGAGCCTTCTTGATCAGAGTTGAGGTATTGTGGGTCCAAGAGAGGTCATCGGAGATGTTGACTCCCAGGAACCTGAAGCTAGAAACACGTTCCACCTCCGTCCCGTTAATGTGGATGGGGGTGTGCGTGCCGCCCCTGGACTTCCTGAAGTCTACAATGAGCTCCTTGGTCTTCTTGGAGTTAAGGGCCAGGTTGTTGTCAGCGCACCATGCTGCTAAGTGCTGGACCTCCTCCCTGTAGGCCGACTCATCGTTGTTGCTGATGAGGCCAATCACCGTTGTATCATCTGCATACTTGATGATGGTGTTAGTACCATGTACAGGTGTGCAGTCATAGGTGAAGAGGGAGTAGAGGAGGGGGCTCAGCACACAGCCCTGTGGAACGCCGGTGTTCAGGGTGAGGGTTGAAGAGGTGTGCTTGTCTAACCTAACAGACTGGGGTCTGTTGGTTAGAAAGTCCAGTATCCAGTTGCAGAGGGAGGGGTCGATGCCCAGGTTACCGAGTTTGGTGATCAGTTTTGATGGTATAATGGTGTTGAACGCTGAGCTGTAATCGATGAACAGCATTCTTACACAAGTGTCTCTGTTGTCGAGGTGGGAGAGGGCGGAGTGAAGTGCCGTTGAGATGGCATCCTCCGTACTCCTGTTCTTGCGGTAGGCAAACTGATAGGGATCCAGTAAATATTCAGTCTTCCTACAAAGCATGCCCCAATGCAGACCACATGCTCGGATCAGTGCTGTATTATTTAAGCAAGCCAAGACGCCGTCAGTGGTGCTTTAAACAGGCTGCACTGGCTTTTGAGAGAACCTTCTGCTCCCAATTGTACAATGGCACCCTCTGCAGGCTGGAAGTGTGTGATAGAGAGCACATGCACCAAGGAAATGTTGAGCTCCGCTGTGAAGCGTTCTTAAGGGCCTGTCCCACCAGCATGCGACTGCATGCGGCAAGCGCGACCTAACATGGTCGCTTGAGCCGTACGGCCTCGTGGGGCCGGTCCCATTTCGATCGCCGGAGCCGTATGGAGTTATGAGGGGCTGGTCCCGACATCGTGTGGTGCTCCGAAAAACTGACACTGTCCAAAAATTCCGCAGTCGCATTGAGGCCGTACGCAGCGCCTCGACGGGCGTACGCAGCGTCTCAACGCCATACGCAGCATCTTGATGCCATAAGCAGCGTCTTGACGCCTTACGAAGCGTCTTGACGGCGTACGCCTAGCGCGTGGCGTTGCGCGATGACGTCACCGCCCGGCGTGCCGTTGCATGATGACGTAACCGCCCGATGCCGTGCGACGTCCAAATTCAGTCGGCCCGCCTCCTGCCAGGTGATTGGTGAGTATGATGTCGGGACCAGCCCCGCACAACTCCAGACGGCTCCATGGTTGGAAGTGGGACCGGCCCCACGAGGCCATTCGCCTCAAGCCACCACGTTTGGTCGCGCTAGACGCATGCAATCGCATGCTGGTGGGACAGGCTCTTAAAACTTCATAACTTGCAGACACATCTCCAACAGTAACAGAGCTAAGACGGGCAGAAGAAAGTTGTTCTATCATGAGTGGGTGAAGTAATTAGACGTGAATTCTTTGGGGATGAGAACAATAAGGGGTGATCTTGTTGAAATATATAAGATTCAAAGGGGGCCAAGAAGGTAGATGTCCATATAATTTTGCTTGTGAAAGAATCCCAAATGAAGTACATAGTTACAAGATTAGGGATGGTTATTTAAAATTGAGGTGTGTAAGAACTTCTTTCTTCAAAGATTGCTGAATCTCTGGAATTCACTGCCCTAGAAGGCCGTGGAGGCCAGATCATGGGGGGCTACTTAAACAGAGAAAGCAGATACATTTTTGCGAGATCAGGGAATTGAAGGCTCAGGGAACTAGCACAGATGATCAGTCATGATCACATTGCGTGGTGGGGCCAAGTAGCTGCACCTTTTCCCATTTTCTTTTGTTCTTACAGAGGAAAATTGCAGACTTACTTTTCTTTATTCTAATTTTGATTCTTGTATATCTGAAAAAACAGCAAGCTCTGCTGTAACATGGTAGTTATCCTCCGAAGAAGACTCACATTTTAGATAATTGTGTTGTAAAGGCGATTGTGCCAATGGGGAAAAGGGGGAGATGTTAGTGACCACAGAGTTTCAGACCCACAATAACAAAGTTGTTTTCCCTGCAGGATTTTCAAGTGTAATAACTTTCCTTTTGAAAATGCAAGCTAAAAGTACTAAAGGCTGTAGATTACATTGTTTAATAGAGTATCGTTGGATAGGTGTCAAAAGAAGTGATCGCTTATCGTTCAATGGCCGCCTATGGTTAAAATAAGTTCATGTCATAGGAGGAGAATTAGGCCATTCGAGTCTACTCCACCCTTCAATCATGGCTGATCTATCTTACCCTCTCAACTGCATTCTCCTGCCTTCTCCCCGTAACCTTTGACACCCATACTAATTAAGAATCTGTTAATCTCTCCGCTTTAAAAATAATCAATGACTTGGCTTCTACTGCTGTTTGTGGCAATGAATTCCACAGATTCACCAGCAAATACAGTGGTATTCTGTAGAGACAATGGTGGCTCATTACTGTAAGGAGGTTACATGGAAACAATTTTTCACCCTATATTGTTTAAATCCAAGACAGCTTTATTTGCTGCGGAGGGAATGGGCAGACAATGTTTGGGTTGGAATCCTTCTTCCGACTCAAATGATGTCTGTCCATTCTGAAGAAGGGTCCCGACCCAAAGTTTAGTTTGGAGATACAGCATGGAAACTGGCCCTTCAGCCCACAACGACCACCCATTCATACTAGTTCTATGTTGTCCCACTTTCGCATCCACTCGTGAAACACAAGGGGCAATTTACAGAGGCCAATTAACCAACAAACTCGCGTGTCTCTGGGATGTGGGAGGAAACTGGAACACGCAGAGGAAACCCACGCGGTCACAGAGAGAATGTGCAAACTCCACACAGACAGAACTCGTGGTCAGGACTGAACCCAGTCCTGAGGCAAAAAACCTAGTAATGTCTTAAATTTCACTGCTTTTTTTAGGGAGATGACAATTATTTTGGTGTTAGTTTACCAAAACTATAGAAGTCATTACTAAGTTCCCCTAATTTATTTTCTGTTACAATTTTGGCATACATTTAAATGTGTGTTAAATTGACACTCAAACATCAATAAAATAAAATAATTCCTAAAGATCCATATTCAAAACATAAACAATCTTAAATGCGTGTGCCTGTTGAAATATTTTTGAAGCTGCAGGGCAAATTTCACATTTAGATGCTTATACTCACAGTGTTTTTCCTAAAAGCTTCTTGAATGGCAACAGAGTTGACAGGAATTTCCCCTTCATCATCCAGGCTCTTTTCCACACTGGCCATCCAGTCAAGCATTTCATCCAAACCATCCTGAACACTCAAGGACCGTGTGAGTGTCACCTGCAAGCTCTCATTGCGTTCATTGACCGACTTGGACAGATTCTTGTATCTCAGCACAACATCATCTATTGAGAGACAAATTTCAGTCAATCCAACGTCATACTTGAGTTATTGAGTCAAAGAGTAATACAACATGGAAACAGGCCCTTTGACCCAAATTATCCATGCCAACCACGATGCCCCATCTCGGCCAACATTTGGCCAAACTCGCCATGCCAAACAAGTTATCTACTTCAGCTAATCCCACTTTCCAGCATTTGGCCTATATATACCTCTAAATCTTTCCTATCTGTGTACCTGTCTAAATGTATTTTAAACATTGTAATAGTACCTGCCTCGACAGCTTCCTCTGACCTTATAGTTTCCCAGAATGTCCCAGCATGCACTTGGTCAGGCCCTGTGGATTTATCAACCATAATATACTGTGAGACTGCCCGCACTCCTCTTTTGTAATGTTCCGTGACATCTCCATTCACTTCGCTTAATTCCTTAGCTTCCAATGATCTACTCATTTGTCGATCAAAGCTACTCTTTGTGACTTTGTAAGCACCGTATGTGGCCGCTATTTACATACCCTGGATATGCAAGCAAATAATTTCACTGTGCCTTGTCACATGTGACAATAAAGTATTCCATTCCACTTGGAAATACAGAGGAGAAAAATTCATTTCAGATCTCACACATGTCCTGTGGCTCCACACACAGATCGATACTTAAGGGGACATCTTCTCTCGCTAGTTATCCATTTGCTCTTAATATACTTGTAGAAACTCTTAGGATATCTCCTTTACCTTGCTGCCAGAGCTATCTCAGAGCCTCTTATTATCACTCCTGATTTCTAGACTTTAGACTTTAGACTTTAGATATACCACGTGGAAACAGGCTCTTCGGCCCACCGAGTCCGCGCTGACCAGCGATCATCCCGGACACTAACACTATCCCACACACTCGGGACAATTTACAATTCACTGAAGTCGATTAGCTTACAAACCTGCACGTCTTTGGAGTGTGGGAGGACCTGGAGAAAATACATGTGGTCATGGGGAGAACGTGCAAACTCCATATAGACAACACCCATAGTCAGGATGGAACCCGGGTCTCTGGCGCTGTAAGGCAGCAACTCTACCGCTGCGCCACCGTGCCACAGACCTTTCTCTCCCAGCATTCCATCATTGAAACTTCCAGCACATGACATGGTCAAGTGAAGAACTGTGATATTTTTAGAGGCAAGAAGGCTGAGTAGATAAAAAAAAGGAGCAGGATGATATACACGCATGGTGATAAAAGAACTGGAGTGCAGTACAAGTTGTGTGGAATCCCTTCAGGTAGATACATCTGGTTGAGGGCTGCACAGTGGGGCAGTTGGTAGTGCTGCAGCTGCATAGCACCAGAAACCTGCATTCGATTCAGACCATGTGTGAAGTCTGATCGTTCCCCCTTTGACACCACGAGGTCATAAGTGATAGGCGTAGAATTAGGCCATTCGACGCATCATGTCTACTCCGCCATTCAATCATGGCTGATCTACCTCTCCCTCCTAACCCCTTTCTCTTGCCTTCTCCCCATAACCTCTGACACCCGTATGGGTTTCCTCCAGGTGCTCTGGTTTCCACCCAGAGCCCAAAGATGTGTGGGTTGATTGGCCCTAGTGTGTAGGTAAGTGGTAGAATCTGAGAGGAGTTGACAGAAGGTGAGGAGGGGGATTAATGTAGGATTAGTGTAAATGGGTGCGAGGGTCAACATGAACCTGGTGGGCTGAGGGGCCTGTTTCCGTTCCCCGCCCCTCTGCGCCTATGAGTAATGGCAGAGAACCATGAGGCCAAAAGCTGAATTCTGTGCTATAGACTGTATCACCAATGTATTTGATATGACCAACGTACCCATGTTATCCTGGATTTCTTCTCGATTCAACAAGAGATCACCATCTGTACCCACAAGCGCATCCACGGCTTTCCTTAGCTTCTCAACCACTCGTTGATGCCCAGATATCTGATCATGGAGAGCCTACACACAGGGGAATAAAGACACTTCATACAGTGAGATGCAAGAGAAAGGAAGATCTCAACAACTTATTGGAAGATAAGCATAGAATGGTAACCTTGGCTTGCTCCAACTGCTTCTGAAGGTTCTTCGGATCTGCTGCAATGGCCTCCGTCAGCTGTGTTCCTGCAGCTTCCTCAGCAGTTTGAAGCCAGGGTAGAAGCCCGGCTGACAACTCCTGGTAATGGTCATACTTATCCACCACGTCTTTGAGATTTTTACCCAACAGATTGCACTGTCACAAGGAGAAAAAGTTAATCATGTAAATCAGATGAACTAAACACACAAGACTTTGCTTTACTTTAGACCAGGGGTTCCCAATCTTTTTCATCCCGTTTATCCCTGGCAACTTTAATAGCAGATAGCAATGTTATTTCACTTATTTATGGCCAACTAATGATGAACAGATACCGGTATACCAGAACCAAACACAGTCAGTCAATGAGAAAAAATATGTACAAATCTAGAATCAACAAATTTACCTCCTGGGTAGGTGAAATTTACCCTTAATTTACCCCAGGTTGGGAACCCTTGCTTTAGACTTTAGAGATACAGTGCGGAAATAGTGCGCAGTTTGCACCGACCAGTGATCACCCCGGACACTAGTTCTATCCTACACACTGGGGACAATTTTACTGAAGCCAATTAAATTACAAATCTGTACGTCTTTGGATCGTGGGCGAAAATTGGAGCACACGCAGAAAACCCACATGGTCACAGGGAGAACGTACAAACTCCGTAGTCAAGATCGAACCCGGGTCTCTGGCATTGTAAGGCAGCAACTCTGCTGCTGCGCCACTGTGCCGCCCACTTGGACCGACAATTGAAGGTTTATGATGGGGAAATGGGAGGTTTTTCAAGCGTGCCCTCACTAGCAATGTGAATAAAAATCAAACATTTGAACAAACGTTATTCCTTTCATGCTCAGAATTGCATGGAAACAGGCCATTTGGGCCACCTTGTCTGTTCCAACCAAGGTATCACATCTAAGCTCATCCCATTTGCCTGGATTTGGCCCATATCCTTTAATGTGATGTCAAAAATGTAATTGATTCCAACTTATCTTCCTGTATTGTCCAACAAAAGTCAACAGTAATTATCAGTATAAGAAATTAATAATGGTAATTTGTCCGAAAATCACACGTAACTCGACAATGGAACACAACACATAATACACACCAAGTGTTGGAGGAGAACAGAACAACTGGGAAATGGCACCTGGTTGGGTGTGAATGTAAGTAATTCAGTAGCTCTAAGAGGTGGAATGAAATGAAGATTCGTCTCAACAAACAAGCCTCCATAACTATCCAGCATGAAAACATGCCATTCAGCTCAATTTGTTCAAATCATATTTCTTCATCGACCTGCTCAGCCTAATCTTCAAAGTTGGCTTTTTCTCCGTAAACTACAATGCATGGAAACTAATTGCACAGTCTCACAATTATGTTTCGGCACTTTCTGCTCCAACTCTCGTGCACTATCTCAAATGTACAGCCACAAATTGGACCAGACAGAACCACTTTGGGTTTTACTTTAGACTTTAGAGATAAAGTAAAGGAAACTGGCCCTTCGGCACACCAAGTCCACGCCGACCAGCAATCCTCGTACACAAAAACTATCCTACGCACTAAGGACAATTTTTACAATCTTACAGAACCTAATTGACCTACAAACCTGTACGTCTTCGGAGCGTGTGAGGAAACTGGAGCACCCGGAGAAAGCCCACGCGGTCACAGGGAGAATGTACAGACAGCACCCGTAGTCAGGATCAAACCCGGATCTCTGGCGGTATAAGGCAGCAACTCTAGCGATGTGCCACAGCACCGGCCACTGACATGAATGCCATGTGTAGCCCATATACAAACCAATTTCTGTGCCTATTCCTCTTTGAAACTACGGCCGATATCTTCTCTTATTACTGTTTAATATTTTATACGATCTCAAAACTGTCCGGATACTGTGAGATTTAACTTCCCAATATAATATCCCTTCCTCGGTCCTTATGGTCTTCAACACCATTATCTTTATCAACCTCTCCCCTCTATTTCCAATTGATAGATTGGCCTTATAATGCATTCCTACCAAGCTGATTACATTGAGAGCAGCCCAATCAATAGTTTACCTCGCCAGTTTCAAACCACTCCAATCCTTCCTTCTCTCTGTTATCAGTATCTTCCTGTTCAAAATGTCTCCCTTACTGGACATACTGTCACAGGCTGAACTGCTATGTTCGTAACTTGAGTATTTCATAAGTTCATAAGTTCTCGGAGCAGAATTAGGCCATTCGGCCCATAAAGTCCACTGCCATTCAATCATGGCTGATCTATCTTTCCCTCTCAACACCACTCTCCTGTCTTCTCCCCATAACCCCCGACTCCCTTACAAATGAAGAATCTGTCAATCTCCGCCTTTAAAATATCCATTGACTTGGCCTCCACAGCCGTCTGTAGCAATGATTCCCACAGGTTCACTGCCCTCTGACTAAAGACATTCCTCTTCATCCCCTTTCTAAAGGTACGTCCTTTTATTCTGAGGCTGTGGCCTCTGGTCCTAGACTCCTCCACTAGTGGAAGCATCCTCTCCACATTCACTCTATCCAGGCCTTTCACTATTTACTATTCAGCTGACTCCAACTGAACTTACAACTCAAAAAAACCTCTGTGTCATAAAACATTCTCCAGATAACACCTCAGCCCATCTGCTACTGGAATACCTCATCCAAGTGCTTTGTAACCATTAACTTCAGTTAGTTTTAAATCCTGCTCTCCACGTTCTATCCAAGACGTTGTTTACTCTTCAGCCAGACTCACTGATCATATTCAATTTAATCCTATCTTTATGTTTCGATCCTTTTTTTTGCCAAATATCTTTTTTTCTTCAGATTCATCACTATGGACACTCCACTTCACCCAACCCATTCTTCTACAGTCCCCACTTCCATTCCCAACTAACTCTGGCCGATATATCTTTGGCAATCTAGGCACCACACTCTGGAACCCCTCCTTGGAGTTATATAGCATGGAAACAGGGGCTTCAATTAAGCAAGAACATGTCAATATCCAGTACCCATTTCCACTCATCCCTTTTAATTCTCACCACATTCCTAGATTCCCAACTCTCATCCACTCACTAGAGGCATTATGCAGTGGCGTATTAATCTTCTAACACAGACATCTTCGGGAAGTAGGAAGAAACCGAAGCACCTGGACAAAAGCCATGTGATTTTAGATTAGAGATACAACGAGGAAACAGGCCCTTCAGCCCACTGAGTCTGCACTGACTAGCGATCCCCGCACACTAACACTATCCTACACACACTCGGGACAATTTACAATTTTACCAAAGCCAATTAACCTATAAACCTGTATGTCTTTGGAATGTTGGAGGAAACCGGAGCACCTGAAGAAAACGGACGTGGTCACAGGGAGAACATCCAAACTCCGCACACTCAGCACCCGTAGTCAGGATCAAACCCAGGTCTCTGACGCTGTAAGGCAGCAGCTCTACGCCACTGTGCCACCCGTGATTTAACATACATATTGATTCTGAGTGGACTTTCATCCCCCCCACGTTTCCCCTGATGACACAGTGTGTGAAACCATTGCTACACAAGGGGAAAAAAGGGACTTGATTATATCCCACAACTAAAACCTGCCTGGGCTGCATATTGACTAAGAAGACCAAAGGGCAGCCAGGGAGGCAGAAATTCTTGTCTCAGAAGAAGACAAAGAGATAGCCTTACCTTGGATTGCAGTGATTTATAACAGTCACTGGCCATGTTCAGTTGGTTCTGCACCTGAGTACAAGTTGCAGACATATCAACCTGAGGTTTGCCGTCTTTACTCAGACCCGATTCCCCACAGGATTTGGCAGCATCGAGGACTCTTTGTCCCGAGATAGTAATGTACCTCAAGTCCCCTTTGTGAGAGATGACGTCTTCAGAAAAGCTTCTCTGCCTTTTCAGCTTGCCACCAAAGGTGCCCATGTCCTTGGCACCAGACTGGAGATCCTCCAGCTGCCGTTCAGACTGGTGCAACCAGTTTTCAAATTCATTGTAATCTGTGGAAAAGGTCTTCAGCTCACCCTGCACGGCTTGAACCAGCTTCAGTCTGCTTTCAGACTGGCCCAGCGTGGTCTCGTACTGAACTTTCAACTGAGTCAAGTCCTTCTCCAACTTCTCTCGTTCTGCGGCTGGAATGCTCGTGCCTTGTTTCTGCAGGAAGTCCTGGACTGATTGTGTAGCTACAATGTAAATCTGCTGTTGTGACACAACTTGCTGGTGGCGGAGCTGTTTGGGACAAAACCGACACAAGGATCAGC
Source organism: Amblyraja radiata (assembly GCF_010909765.2). Lineage (NCBI taxonomy): Eukaryota > Metazoa > Chordata > Chondrichthyes > Rajiformes > Rajidae > Amblyraja > Amblyraja radiata. Next base: position 95,547,803 of record NC_045960.1, read on the forward strand.
CATTTTCCAAACACATGAACATTGCATCAGAAATTTTAAGTTACACATAAACCTAAACTGAATATAGATACAAAATGCTGGAGTAACTCAGTGGGGAAGGCAGCATCTCTGGAGAGAAGGAATAGGTTTCGGGCTAAGACTCTTCTTCAGACCTAAGCTGAATGCTCATTGAAAGAAGAGAATGCTTGCATTTTATGGCATCATCTATACATAACTAAAACTCTGATCCTGTTCTCTTCCGCTTAGCGCGATTTTTCTAATGGTACGCGATAGCGCTTCAATTTTTCGCCAGCTCACTCACCGTTCTCCTGTGCTGCGAGTGCAACAAGTTTCGTTCTGATCGATAGTGTATTGTAAAAGTTAGCAAGGTTTAAAAATCATTAAAAAACGCGCGTGCGCAGATCGATCTCCACTCCTGCCATTCAGCGCCGCGCGGATTGGTCGCTTCTCCTGTCACTCCCTGGGACAGTCCGCCCCTTCCTGCGCCATCGCATCTTTACTAGAGCTGGGGGACGCTGCGGATGGCCGGCGGAGGTCTCCAACCGGACACAATTTTCGGAGGCTCCGGACTGGTGCGGAGTCAGAGATGTCGCCAAACGGAAAGCGGAGAGTCTGATCCCGGCGGAGCATCCGGCGCCTGCTGTGAGTCCCAAACGCAAGGTCATCACAACGCCCCACAGCTCCAGCCCCTTCCCCTCTGGTTCCCCTCGCTGGCTCCTGCCCCCCTCCCCCGTGATACCCCCCTCTCCCCCCATGGCTCTTCCCCCGTCTTTTCTCCGAGTTCTATCTCCGCAAAGCTATACCTCTCTGCAACGTAAAATACATCAGTATTCGCACTTCCCCAGTTCTAATGAAAGGTCTAATGAAAGCTGCGGGGCAGTGTTAGCTGTGAGGAGGATGCTAGGGGGCTGCAAGGTGACTTGGATAGGCTGGGTGAGTGGGCAAATGCATGGCAGATGCAGTATAATGTGGATAAATGTGAGGTTATCCACTTTGGTGGCAAGAACAGGAAAGTAGACTATTATCTGAATGGTGGCCAATTAGTAAAAGGGGAGATGCAACGAGACCTGGGTGTCATAGTACACCAGTCATTGAAAGTAGGCATGCAGGTGCAGCAGGCAGTGAAGAAAGCGAATGGTATGTTAGCATTCATAGCAAAAGGATTTGAGTAGAGGAGCAGGGAGGTTCTACTGCAGTTGTACAGGGTCTTGGTGAGACCACACCTGGAGTATTGCGTACAGTTTTGGTCTCCTAATCTGAGGAACGACATTCTTGCCATAGAGGAAGTACAGAGAAGGTTCACCACACTGATTCCTGGGATGGCAGGACTTTCATATGAAGAAAGACTGGATAGACTCGGCTTGTACTCACTAGAATTTAGAAGATTGAGGGGGGATCTTATAGAAACTTACAAAATTCTTAAGGGGTTGGACAGGCTAGATGCAAGAAGATTGTTCCCGATGTTGGGGAAGTCCAGAACAAGGGGGTCACAGTTTAAGGATAAGGGGGAAGTCATTTAAGACCGAGATGAGAATTTTTTTTTTCACACAGAGAGTGGTGAATCTGTGGAATTCTCTGCCACAGAAAGTAGTTGAGGCCAGTTCATTGGCTATATTTAAGAGGGAGTTAGATGTGGCCCTTGTGGCTAAAGCGATCAGGGGGTATTGAGAGAAGGCAGGTACAGGATACCGAGTTGGATGATCAGCCATGATCATATTGAATGGCGGTGCAGGCTCGAAGGGCTGAATGGCCTACCCCTGCACCTATTTTCTATGTTTCTATGTCATTGACCTTAAATGTAAACTCTGTTTCTACCTCCACATATAATGCCTGATCTTCTGAGCACCTGCAGCATTTTCTGTTTCCATTTCGGATTTCCTGCATTTGCATTTTCTCATGTTTTCGAATTGTAGAAAAAATTGATTTATGATATACAAAAACTAACCTGTAGTAACAAGTGAGTAATTTTTTTTAAATGTATTTTTCTGGGATGTGTCCTGGCAAAGCCAACATTCAATTGTCAATTAGTGTCTGATGAAGGGTCTCGACCCAAAACGTCACCTATTCCTTTTCTCCAGAGATGCTGCCTGACCCGCTGAGTTACTCCACCAATTTGTGGTCTATCTTCGGTGTAAACCAGCATCTGCAGTTCCTTCTTATATATCAAATTGTCAACGCTAACTGCCCTTGAGAAGATGCTGGTGAGCTACCTTCTCCAACCACTGAGGTACATCTGGTGAAGTAATTCCATGGTGCTGTGGGGGTGGGAAGTTCCAGCATTTAAACCTGTGATGACATATTTCCAAGTCGGGACGGCATGCAACTTGGAAGGGAACCAGAAGGTAATGTGTTTACTCTGCTCCTGACGATTTTGTCCTGCTTTGTGCTTGGAAAAAAATCAGGAAGGAAAATGTTATATAGCCCCTAACTGCAAGAAGGTGGGCGACAGAAGTGAAAAAGACTTGATGCAATTGTAGAGGCTTTGGAGTGCTGTGTATAGTTACCATTTCTATACCATGTAAGATTTTTGTGCCAGAGCATATTCACTGGATTGCTTCCTGCGATGAAATGGAGAGATCTCCAAAGACTGTACAATACACATTGGAGTTTAGAAGAATTGATTGGAAGGGTGGGAGGGAGGGAGAAGAGTGATCCTATGAGACATAAAATGAACTAACAGAGTCAAGAGACCACCTCCTCCATCCGAGGAGTCTGGAACTACTTGGTGTAATCTGAGGAGAAACTTCAGCTGCTCAGTCCTGGGAGAAATGTATTTAAAGGGTTCCAGATGGTTCTCTCTGGATGGCGAGTAATTGAGTGTACGCAAGGTGGAAATCAATACACTTTTGCCTCGAAGTGGAAGTGCGGGCCATGGGGATGGGCTGGCAAATGAGCAAGGCACGGCCTTGATCTTACCGAATGGCAGAGCAATCGAGGGCACACTACCGTCTCATTCTATTTCTTATGTTCTTACCTTCCCAGAGTCCAGATTTATATCTTTATACATTCACATTCCATCCAATTCTAAATTCATATTGAGTTCTATGGCACAGAACCAGGCCATGCCCAGAATTACCCATCATATTACAAGCTGTTGACATTCATTTCCTACCTTGGCTTTTTCATATTGTCCATGTAAATCTCCATCAGTTGTTAGCTCCTTCTCTTCCTCTCCCATGGTCTCACCTACGTTGCAGGGCAGGTTTCCATTGACTGTGTCTTCATTCTCCAGTACCTGCAGTCCATCCACTGAAATTGTGTTGCCATTCTGTTGCAGTGTTTCCTTTCCCTTCTGATCAGTTGATGGCTCTTGTTCCATATTGGACAACCAGCCCAAGAGGTTTTGGATTTTGCTGTCATTTTCCTTCAACTGCTTCACTGCTGCAGCCTGTCAAAAAGATTCAGTGAATAACAGAGCATCAGACACAGACACAGACACACGCACACACAAGGATTGTAAATATTTCACCTCTGGTGGTTTCTAACCAACTCACCAGAGCAAACATCCTTCCTCTTTCTATTTTGTCCAAACCAGCTTCATCACACAGAGTGGGCACCCTTCTGTGCTAATCCATTCTCCCAGTGTGTGGTCTACAGTCTTCATTGCCTAAGCGATTCAAGGGCTTGTCTTGACACTTCTCACATGCTGGCAGTGACCCAGCTTCAACCACTCTAATGCGTTCCAGGTATATACCAGCCTCTGGATGAAAAAGGTCATCCTTGGATTCCCTCTGAATTTCTTCCCCTTTGCCATAAACCTCTGTTCTCTAGTTTTATCTCCCTCTCATAGAGGGAAAGGTTTCCCACAGTCTCCCCTATCTATAACCCTCATTTTATTAGGCCTGTCCCTTCTTAATCTTCTCTGCTCCAGAGAGAAGTAGATCCTGCCTCTCCAATCTATTATTATATCTGACAATATGTTGGTGAGTCTCGTCTACACGTTGTCCAGCACCATCACATCCTACCTATACCTTGTTGGCTAGAACCGTACGCAGTACTCCAGTTGAGGGCTGACCACGTTTTTATGGAGTTGGGGCATAACTTCCCTACTTCTGTATTCAAGACATCTCTAATGTTAACTCTCTTTCCATCTGTCATAGGTTTAAAGTGAGCAGGGAAAGATTTAATAGGAAGCTAAGGAGCATTTTTTCACACAGTGGTGGGTATATGGAACAAGCTGCCAGAGGAGGTAGTTGGGGCAAGTACTATAACATATAAAAGATATTTGGACAGGGACAGTGGTAGTTAAGGTTTAGAGGGATATTGGCCAAACACTGGGGTTTAGCATAGATGGGGCATTTTGATCATCGTGGGCAATTTGGGCCGATGGACCTGTTTCCATGATGTATGACTATGACCCACAGATGTTGCCTGGCCTGTTAAATGTCATCAGCATTTTCTGTTTTCATTTCTGCCTTCCAGCATTTGCAGTTTTTTGGTTTTCACCTCCTAACCTTTTCTGTTCCACGGGGGAGAGTGTTAAATATTTCATGTGTCACTGATCACATAAACCATTAATTTGATGATATATTTATGACAGATTCATTAGGGTTAGGGTTAGAGTCTTACAGCGTGGAAACAGGCCCCGCGGTCCAACTTGCCCACACCGGGCAACTACATCCAGGCTATTCCCACCTGCGTGTGTTTAGCTCATATCCCTCTAAACCTGTCCTATCCATGAATCATAATCGTTTTAGCGTAGAAGGGAATATTCAGCCCATCTTGCAGTGGAACTCACTAGTTCTATGACAGGTCCTTTCTCATAGTCTTGCCAAATTTTTCCTCGCATATAGTTCTCCAATTGCACTTGAAGGGCACTATGGAACCTGCCTCACCTCTTCTGCTGCTCATGCACTCCAGATTCCAACCACACCCCCCGTAAATACATTTCCCCTTGTTTCAGTCTTAATTATCCTTTATTTAAGACATGTATGGTCTATAATACTACATGCTATGATCTGAGATTGCAAAGGGAACAAGGTTAGTCATAACCAAGCTGTAGAGAAATATAATCAGCACCTTCTCGGTTTCCTGTTTGAGAGCAGTTGTTACAGCTTTGTCCAGGTTCTTGATGTCGGTGTCTACCTTCTCACTCAATGCACTGAGTTTCAGCTTGGCTTCTGTCAGCTTTTTTTCCATTGCTGCTTTCTCTTCTGGTTGAAGTTTGTCCCCATTCTTCTCCAGAAACTCTTCTATTGCACTTACCACGTTTGCTAAAGTGATTGCATTAGCCTGGATTTCCTTTTGAAAGGCCTGAAACACATGGGAATAAAATGCAGGTCAGACCATGTGGAACAGCTAAGTCCATTTAAGTAGAAACACTTTGGCTTAAAAAATAAAAATAGAACACTGATAAAATCTCAACTCACAATAATTGTTTCTGTTTTTGGGTGTTGCTATTCAGTGTAAAAATACTTTTTTTCCCAATGGAAGCTTTCACAGCCGTTGAGAATATTAAAGTGTTTCCAGCTAACAATCTGCCTTTGAAGTATTTAATAAAAATATGGCAATTAGTTCACCAGGGAGTGAGATCGTTGAAGGCAGTAATGATCAGATTTGTTTTCTAAGGATGATTGTTTGAGGGTAATTACTGGCAGGAGATAAGAAAGAACTTCTATGTCCTCCATATTACTCCTCTAACTCCAAGGAATAGCTCTTCAAACTCCAAGGAAGAGTGCCGACCCAAAACAGAGCCGACTGTCCATCTCTCTCCACGGATACTAAACAATCAGAGTTCCTCCATCAGATCATTTGTTGCTATAAAGAATCATCCTTTTATGACTGAATATCATGCACTGTGGTGCATCTGATAGAACCTCATATGTGCTGTCTTTCTGGTGTTTGCACATTTTCCCCGTCATTGTGTGGGGTTTCTCTGGGCCCCCTGTTTCCTCCTCAACATAAGTAGAGAGGTAGATTAATTGGCCATTGTACAATTGGTTCCTAATGTGTAGATGAATGGTAGAATCAAAGTTGTCCATCTGAGCAAACCATCTACTGGCCAATTCACTGATTTCATTGGGAGACAAAATTGCTGGAGAAACTCAGCGGGTGAGGCAGCATCTATGGAGCGAAGGAAATAGGCAACGTTTCGGGTCAAAACCCTTCTTCAGACTGATGTGAGGGTGGGGGGGGGGGGGGGGGGGGGGGGGGAAGAAGAAAGGAAGAGGAGGAAGGAGCCAGTGGGCTGAAGGAGAGCTGAGAAGGGGAGGAGAAAGTAAGGACTACCTGAAATTAGAGAAGTCAATGTTCATAACGCTGGGGTGCAAACTGCCCAAGCGAAATATGAGGTGTTGCTCCTCCAATTTACGGTGGTCCTCACTCTGGCCATGGAGGAGGCCCAGGACAGGAAGGTCGGATTCGGAATGGGAGGGGGATTTGAAGTGCTGAGCCACCGCGAGATCAGGTTGGTTATTGCGAACCGAGGGGAGGTGTTCGGCGAAGCGATCGCCAAGCCTACGCTTGGTCTCACCGATGTAGAGCAGCTGACATCTAGAGCAGCGGATGCAATAGATGAGGTTGGAGGAGGTGCAGGTGAACCTCTGCCGCCCCTGGAAAGACTGCTTGGGTCCTTGAATGGAGTCAAGGGGGGGGGGTAAAGCGACAAGTGTAGCATTTCTTGCGATTGCAAGGGAAAGTGCCCGGAGAGGGGGTGTTTCGGGTGGGAAGGGACGAATTGACCAGGGAGTTACGGAGGGAGTGGTCTCTGCGAAAAAAATCACTGATTTCATTGATTTGTTTATTTTGGAGACTGAACATTTGTATCCATCAGTGTGACAAGCACTGTAGGTTCGTTACAAAAGCCTCCCATTGAGGAACGGCCACTCATGTCTGGTGATGCTTATAACTTACACATGCTAAATGTTTTTGTGATTTAAGATTGACAGGGCTTGGCATATCAAATCTCTTCTCCAAACTATCAGGGGTCAGCTCTTCAATCACTTTCAGACTGCCTGAATTAAATCTTTGTGGCCCAGTACCCTAAGTGTAACCTAATCTAAGCAATGAAGAATGGAACATGGATTATAACCATATAACAATTACAGCACGGAAACAGGCCATCTCGGCCCTTCTAGTCCGTGCCGAACACGTATTCTCCCCTAGTCCCATCTACCTGCACTCAGACCATAACCCTCCATTCCTTTCCCGTCCATATAACTATCCAATTTATTTTTAAATGATAAAATCGAACCTGCCTCCACCACCTTCACTGGAAGCTCATTCCACACAGCTACCACTCTCTGAGTAAAGAAGTTCCCCCTCATGTTACCCCTAAACTTCTGTCCCTTAATTCTCAAGTCATGTCCTCTTGTTTGAATCTTCCCTACTCTCAGTGGGAAAAGCTTATCCACGTCAACTCTGTCTATCCCTCTCATCATTTTAAAGACCTCTATCAAGTCCCCCCTTAACCTTCTGCGCTCCAAAGAATAAAGACCTAACTTGTTCAACCTTTCTCTGTAACTTAGTTGCTGAAACCCAGGCAACATTCTAGTAAATATGACCATTATGCCTGGGCACCTGACTACAAATGGGGTCAATCAGTGCACCCTTGTGCTGCCCACCTCGGCCCATGGTTACACAGGGAGGGACGGAAGATTTAAGTTACACGTGGCCTTGTTATCCATTTCTCCAATTTATTCAAATAAACTGCACCACTAACCTGATGTTCCGCCTGTTGCTGTTGCAAATTAGCTAAGCCTTCACTGGAAACCGATGTCCCACTGTCATAGCCAATTATTTTGTTTTCCGTCACCATCAGTCGATCACTTATCTCCTGCAGTCTCTTATTGCATTCTTCTTGCTTCTCTTCCAACGCCTGTTTTGCCAGCAAAAACATACATTTTATTTATTTGACTCTTGTTCCCTTGCGACACAGAATTCTCATGAAAGATCGGGTCCCACACTACTTCACCAATGTATGCTGCAAACGTGACAACAGGTGGCAACCACGTGAACCAGATGGTTAAAAGTAAACCAGATTAAACAAAGATGAATCTCACAAAAGGTGTTAGCTCAATCAATGCCGTATATACCCAGAACTCATGCAAGGAGGAAGGTTACAGCTGCATTTTTATTTGATTTGTTCAGATGCCCTTAGACTCCAGGCTCCTTTCTCTTGAGAGATTTTGCGAGAGAATAAATGCGGCAAGTAGCCATCTGTAAAAAGTCTGTAGAACAGTGTTAGTCACATTGTGCAAGATCTTTCCACCACAAGCAGTGTTCTATTGCTCAATCATTTATTGTGTGTTAAATAATTACAGCACCATGCAATGGCATGCTTGAATAATATCTCACCTCTAAATAACTACTTGTTTTACTTCATTAAGCAAATACTTCATTTGCAATACAATTCATGCTACAAAAACTTGAAGTTCAAGAATATTACACTGAAGTGTCTCGTCTCCATCCACCCACACCCTCCCCTCCCCTCCCACCACCCCGCCTGGCTACCATGCACGGAATAGGGAGCCACTATCTTCAGAGCTTGACGTTAGACTACAAAATTATTTATTTCAGATTGAAACCCATGGGAATCGCCCCATAAGCACGGAGTCAATCTGGCAGAGGTCCGCTGAAATGCTAAGCTCAGAAACCTTTCAATGCAAAGGGATGGAAGTGATGGTTAACAGTTCTTGGAGCTCCCATTCTGAGCTGCAGGCCAGCTCTTCCAATGCACATACAAAGCACTCCAACTTGCTTTGCTTCGGTCTTATAGCATGTTATGTGGGAGTAGGGGAGAGGGGAGAGGAAGAAACCTATGCTTAAACCGGTTTTCTTCTCAGTTACTAAGCAGTTATCTGCATACATTTGCACGGTGTGTTATACTGTTTATAACTGAGAAACTGGATATTGTCCTTTACTTATAACAGTGATGCAGCACAGGAGGAGTGTATTTAACATAAATGTTATAACTTTAATTCAAATTAAGTTTGTAAATTTCCTCTGAAAAACCACGGGCTATTTTGCTACATTAAAGATACATTAATTTTGAGCTACCACGTGCAGAGTTTAATGGCAGAAGCCACTTAGGGCTTTTGCAACAAAGTGGCTTGAAGTAAAACAACCACTTCACAAGTATATGGCAATGGATTCCAGATCACCCATACCTTCAGTGTAGAGACTTCAAGTATTGTTTGAAAAAGAATAGTGTGGAAACCTTCACAGAAGCATGCGAGAGAGATTTTCTGATGCATTCATGCCAACTTCCCATAATCAAACTGCTCAAACCTTCTGGACATCCTCCTCTAATCTGGTTTGTAATTTAAGATTCAAAGATCTCATCTGTGCTGACATTACTTCCATCGCACTTCTAAGTGATGTCTGGGTCTTATTCAACAGCTTGAGCAGACTCCTGTTCTCCTCGGGGGCCAGATCCAAAGCGTGTTCCGAAATAAAGAACTGGATGTCAAATGCAGTGCCTTCCAGCTGAGTTTTTATATCAGTGAAGGCTTCTTCTAAATCCTACAGAAAGAAGGAAAAGGCACCAACGATCACACAAGTCGAGAAAGCATCTATACATAACTAAAACTCTGATCTTATGCTCTTCCGGTTTGCATGTTTTTTCTATTTGCGCAAAAACGGTACGCGATAGCGCTACAATTTTTCGCCAGCTCACTCGCTGTTCTCCTGTGCTGCGAGTGCAAGAAGTTTCGTTCCGACCGGTGGTATATTGGAAAAGTCAGCGAGGTTTAAAAACCTTAAAAACCATGCGTGCGAAGATCGATCTCCTCTCCTGCCAGTCAGTTTCGCGTGGATTGGTCTCTTCTCCTGTCACTCCCCGGGACGGTCTGCCCCTACTTGCGCTACCGCGTCTTTACTAGAGCTGAGGGACGCTGTTTCGGAGGGACCGGAAGCAGCGCGGAGTTGGAGATGTCGCCAAACAGAAAGCGGACAACCTGATCCCGGCGGAGGAGAGCGTCCAGCGCCCGCTGTGAGTCCCAAACGCACCGCCATCGCCACGCCCTGCAGCTCCAGCCCCCTCCCCTCTGGTCGCCCTCGCTGGCTCCTGCCCCCCTCTCCCCCATGGATCTTCCCCCGTCTTTTCTCTGAGCTCTGCACACCCCCCCCCCCCACCCACACGCTGGCCTGGCCTGGCTCTGAGGGCGGCAATGGCTGATGCTCCTCCGGGGCACGCAACAAGGGAGAGGAGCCGCAACCTCAAGATCCTGAGGAGGGAGAGTGGGGGAGGAGGGGGGGGGATAGAGGGAGAGGAGAGGAGTTATGGAGGGAGGGAGTGACTGAGGGTAGGGGAAAGGAGAGGGAGAGATTGGGGGAGTGGAGGAGAAGAGGAGGAGAGGGGATTGAAGAGGGAGGGTGAAGAGAAGGGGGAGAGAGTGCTGGGGATGAGGGGAAATGAGCTGCGTCTGAGCAGTTGGGGGCTATGGGTGAGTGGTGGAATATTGCGTTGTGGGACCAAGCCTCCTGTGTGACAGGGACCCAATGGGTCCTACTTAGTCTAGTAAATATATAAAATTAATCAGCCAAAACCCAGCTGATGAAAAAGCAAGAAAATTCACCTTTATTGAAAGGTAAAATTGGTTGTTATGTCCAGTCTGCATGCAGACAAGTTAATGGGAAAATTGGAAATTTGCAGGTAGAAATATCCTGCCTCATTAGCATGTGCATCACCAATGGACATCACGCCCTACTCAATGAACTATTAAATGTTAAGACTTATAGAGTCATAGTGTCAATGAGTGATACAGTGTGGAAATAGGTCCTTCGGCCCAACTTGCCCACACCGGACAACACGTCCCAGCTACACTAGTCCCACCTGCCAGCATTTGTTCCATATCCCTCCAAACCTGTCCTATCCATATGCCTGTCTAACTGTTTCTTCAATCTTGTGATCGTCCCTGCCTCAATTACCTCCTCTGGCAGTTTGTTCCATACCCTTTGTGTGAAAAAGGTACCCCTCAGGTTCCCATTAAATCTTTTCCCCTTCACCTTCAACCTATGTCCTCTGGACCTTGATTCACCTACTCTGGGAAAGAGATTCTGTGCATCTACCCGATCTATTCCTCTCTTGCTCTTATACACCTCTATAAGACCACCCCTCATCCCCCGGTGCTCCATGGAATGGAGTGCCTGCCTACTCAGCCTCTGCCTATAGCTCACACCCTCTATGCCTGGCAACTTGTTGATTCAGATGGTAAAATGTTAACACTAATAATTAGGTTAAACAATCTCTCAGGTACTAAAAATGTTCTCTTCAAGGGATGGGTTTTTATTTTTTCAAAGTTTAATCATTGATGAAAATAGTATCATTTTAACACGACGTATTTCATTGACTTTTTTGATATGCTATTTTTATTTTGCTTTCTCTCTGCATGACTTGGCATTGACCTAAACTTGCCTTCATTGGTCAGGCCATTGTCATATTGCAGCTTTATAAAACTTTGGTTCCGCCTCACTTGGCGGATTGTGAGCAGTTCTGATTGTCCCATTATAGGAAAGATGCAGTGGCTTTGGAGAGGATGCAGAAGAGGTTCAACAGACTGCTGCCTGGGTTAGAGCATATTAGCTATATAGAGAGTGTGTAGGAAGGAACTGCAGACGCTGCTTTACACCGAAGATAGACACAAAATGCTGGAGCTACTCAGCGGGCCAGGCAGCATCTCTGGAGGAAAGGAGTAGGATACGTTTAGGGGTTGAGACCCCTCTTGAGACTGAGTCAGGGGAGAGAGAAACTAGAGGTATGAAAAGGTGCAAAGAACAAAAGAATGAAAGATATGAAAAGAACAAATCAAGGCCACCATGGATGATCAAGGAAAGGTGGAGCCCACAATGGTCCATTGTTGGCTGTGGAAGAGGTGATAAGGAAGGGGAACAAACACAGACATTAAGCAGGATATTAGGTTGTAAAAATTAATTATGTAAAAAAATGTAATGAACTAATCTCACGCAAATTGTAAGAACAGCTCCTTATATTTCGCTTGGGCAGCTTACAACCCAGCAATACGAATTTTGATTTCTCCAATTTTAAGTAACCTTTGCATTCGCACTCTTTCCGTCCCTCCCCCGCCCTAGTCGTCGTACTAGTTTCACTGTCGACCTGCTTAGTTTCAATTAGCATTAACCTGATGAATGGTTTGCATGGACGCAGCCATTTTCTGGGGCCTCTGCAGCCGACAATAGAACTTGCCTTGTGTTGCTGTATGTGGTGTTGGAGAGCTTGCACGTCACGGGCAGTCTCAGCCTGCAGGGCCTCCAGGGTGACCACATTTTCTCCGATGTGACAGGACAGCCGTTCCACTGTGGCCAGGAGTTCCTGATATGATGCTCTGACCTTCAGCTACGATGAAAATAAGTACAGAAATCGGAATCATTTTCTGTATGAGTTATACAATGAAGCTGCAGAATAAGCCTGCAATTGAAAAGGGCAAAAAAGCTGATAATCGGCTAAAATGAAAAATAAAACATGAAGTGAGTGCATTTTAAAACAAGCTGCTACGTCTTTCATGCTCTATTTACTGTGGATAGAAACAAATAGTATTTTGATGGAAGAGAGAGAATTGTATATATTCACTAACACACAGCTGCAGTTCATGAGTACAATTCACCAACTACTTCTCTACGATTGGCAAAGTTGAACAAGGAATTCTGAAAACAAAGCAGGCCATTATTTTCAAGGCAGATGAACGGTGGCAGAAGCAGGAGTCTATGAAGTCCCTCAACGAAGCTCCTCAGTTCAATGTGGATCATGGCTGAGTGGACCTGAAATTCATTCACCTGTTTCACCTTCACATCCCTCGAAACAAACAAACCTCCACCAGCCTCTCCGGTCTACAAGAGAGTCGCAGGCTTTGGGAGAGATAGAATTACAGTTTTTACTTTTCATATGTGTAGATGCTGGTTTATACTAAATAGAGACACCAAATGCTGGAGTAACTCAGCGGGACAGACAGCATCTCTGGAGAAAAATAATAGGTGCACTACTTTCAGTCTGAAGATGGGTTCAGACCCAAAATGTCACCAAAATGTACTGGAGTACAGGAGAGAATACTGTTGACAAAGCTAGAAATGTATGTCCTTACTACTGACAATCAGTTTGGGTTCAAAAGAAAACATGGAACTGACCTGTGTATCTAAGCTCTTAAAGAGATTGTGTTCAGGTACACAAGCCTGAATTCATCTGTATTTCTATGTTTTATTGATGCGTCCAAGGCATTTGATAGAATTAATCATGAACAATTGTTTGTAAAATTGCTAAATAGAGGTGCCCCTAAATTCTTAGTGAGAATTTTAGTGTTCTGGTATGCCCATCAAACGTTTCAGGTTAAATGGGACAATGTTGTATCTGCTCCATTCTGTGTTAGTAACGGAGTGCGGCAAGGAGGAATTTTGTCTCCTATTTTATTTAATGTCTATATGGACGAATTGTCAAATCAGTTAAATAGGCTAAAAACTGGCTGTCTTGTGGGCAACACTATTGTTAATCATCTGATGTATGCAGACGACCTGGTCCTGCTCTGTCCATATAGTGCTGGCCTGCAGCAGATGCTGAAGGTGTGCTCTCAGTATGGCCTTGATTATTGACATTAAGTATAACGCTAATAAAAGCCGCATAATGGTAGTTAGAAGCGTTGAGGACAGGGAATCAACTTTTCCGACCTTTTATTTGTCAGACAGTCCTCTTGCTTTGTGTGAGGAAATTAAATACTTAGGTCATGTCATATCCGATGACTGGACGGATGACAAAGACCTCTACCGACAGCGCTGTAAAATTTATCTTCAAGCCAACATGCTTATAAGGAAGTTTTATATGTGCTCTGACTGTGAAGTGTTCCCTGTTCAGAACCTACATCACACCGTTATATACTGCTCAATTGTGGTCTAATTATAAGAAAAAGAGTATGCAGAGGCTCAAGGTAGCATACAATGATGCAATGAGGTTGCTACTTTGTGTCCCTAGGTGGCATAGTGCCAGTCAATTGTTTGTGTCTACTAGAGTGTCAACCTGTGAGGCACTCTTAAGACAGCTGATGTTTAGTTTTATGTGTCGCCTGGACAAATCAGAGAATCACATAATTGAAGCCCTAGTCAGCCCTCTGAAAAGCTGCTATAGATTCACTTCTAGGCTAAGACGGCATTGGTGCAATAGCTTATATATATTTTAGGCTAATATACAATTTTTTAATGTATCTTTGTAATTCTTTGTACTGTTTGATGTGTTATATGGACCTGTGTCTGAAATAAAGCTTTAATAATAATAATAATAATAATAATTTTGACCAGACATGCTGCCTGATCCACTGAGTTACTCCAGTATTTTAAGTCTTTACTTCACATGCGGTTGTCCGGATGTTGCGGACAGCTTAATATAATTAACTAAAATGCCATTCTTAAATCAGGCCGTACTCCAGGAGGACAGGTTGCTATATTTAAGAGGAAGTTAGATGTGGCCCTTGTGGCTAAAGGGATCTGGGGGTATGGAGAGAAGGCAGGTACAGGATACTGAGTTGAATGATCAACCATGATCATATTGAATGGCGGTGCAGGCTCGAAGGGCCGAATGGCCTACTCCTGCACCTATTTTCTATGTTTCTATGTTTGTATGACAGCAGGGTGGTGCAGCAGGTAGTGACACTGCCTCGCAACTCCATTGACTGGGAACACAAGGAACTGCAGATGGTGGAATCTGGAGCAAAACACAAAGTGCTGAAGTAACTCAGCGAGTCAGGCAGCATCTGTGGAGCAAAATGATAGGCAGATATCCCCCTCCCCTACTTCAACCAGTGTGAAGAAGGTCTCGGCCTGCCTATTCATTCCCTCCACAGCTACTGCCTGATCCGCTGAGTTGCTCCAGCACTTTACGTTTTGTTCTAATGACTGGGGTTTGATCCTGACCTCGAGGCACCTTGTGTAGTTTGCTCACTGTCTCCATGATCATTTGATTTTCCACTGGTTTCCTTCCACATCCCTCATATATGCTGGTAGGTTAATTGCAACATATATGCTGGTAGGTTAACAACAAAAAAGCCCAAAGAGATGCTGTTGGACATGTGAGAAGAAATGAGGTGATTGGGCCACAATGGACAGAGAACAACAGGATAGCCCCTGCTGTGATGGGCTGATTGGCCTTCTGCATCATAGTAACAACTCCGATGGTACAAATGTCTCATTTCATGGGTTAAAAATGATTTATTTCTAAAATATGTGCAACCTACCTGCTCTGCTTCAATGGCACACACCAGGGCTTCAGTCCTGCACGAACAAACTTCCATCATATCCCCCAGAGTTGCCTGTAAATCTTTACGGTCACTTTCCAAGCTCCTCAGCAATGCTTCATCGGCATTCACGTGACATTTCTCCAGGAGTTCCTCCACTGCTCTCAGGCTGCGTGTGGCTGGCTCCTCCAGTTCGCTCTTTAGTAACTGGGGAAAGGTTCGCCGTTAATTTGCAAAGCTCTGTGGCGTCACTTGCATTTGACACATTCCCCGAAAGGCACACCAATTATCACATGCAGATGATGAACCGAGGAATTAAAAATAGAACGAGAGAGAGACGGACATAGACATAAACACATAGAAACATAGAAAATAGGTGCAGCAGTAGGCCATTCAGCCCTTCGAGCCTGCACCACCATTCAATATGATCATGGCTGATCATCCAACTCAGACAGAGACATGGAGAGAGGGGGAGGGGGAGGGGGAGGGGGAGGGGGAGGGGGAGGGGAGAGGGGAGTGGGAGGGGAGAGGGGGAGGGGAGAGGTGGAGGGGAGAGGGGGAGGGGGAGGGGAGGGGGAGGGGAGGGGAGGGGGAGGGGGGAGGGGAGGGGGAGGGGGGGAGGGGGAGGGGAGGGGGGAGGGAGGGAAAGAGGGAGAGAGGGGGGGTGAGAGGGAGAGGGAGAGGGAGAGGGAGAGGGAGAGGGAGAGGGAGAGGGAGAGGGAGAGGGAGAGGGAGAGGGAGAGGGAGAGGGAGAGGGACATGTGTTGGGCAGTGTGGGAGAGTGGAGTCAGGCCAAGAGGGATGGACAAAGCTAAGAGCATGTGGTGTGGGGAGTCAGGCACAGAGTTGGGGGCATCAGGCATTGTATTGGAGGCAGGCAGAGAATGGGAAAATAAAGTGGAGTGGGACAAGTCAGGCAGGCAGTGGTCGTCAGAGTGGGGAGAGTCAATGGCCTGTCCCACCTTCACGACCTAATTCACGACCATTTTTACTCGCGGACATTTTTCATCAGGCTAGAAAAAACACCCCGACCTACTTGATGCCACGAGTACCCACGACTAGCATCACGGCCTGCTACGACCTACCTACGACCTCGTGACGACCATGCTGCAAGTATGAGTCAAGGGCAAACTCGGCAGAGGTCGTGAATTAGGTGGTGAAAGTGGAACAGGCCCTTTAGGCGGGGTGGAGAAGAGTGAGGAAGTGGAGCTGGTGGAATCAGACAGTGGGTTGGAGTCAGAGTGGGCTGGGGTGATTCAGATAGTGTTAGAAGAAAAGTCAAATATTATTTTACCAATGTATTTGTCAGACATTAATTTTTGAATGCATTAAGTTTGACTACATGGATGGTCCATTATATGGTCTATATGACTGTTTGCACCCGTCACCAGCCTCTCCCTGCTCCACCTCATCCTGTCCATGAATCTTTCTCTTCCTTTATTCTCAAGCTGTGCCTCTCCAGTTGCCTCATAAATGCATCTTTTCTGGTGTTTCACCATCTCCAGTCTATGCATAAATGAATTTCTTCCAAAGTAACTCATACATCTTATTCTGATGACCTTTGCCTAGGGTCTCCCTCACAACTTCTCCATGTTTATCCTGTCAAATCTGCTCGATGATGACAAAACCATTTACTAGGTCACCCCACCACATCTGTGCTTATGGAGTTCCAGGTGTGCGGCAGCCATCCAGCACAAAGCTTAATGGGAGGTGGAACTAATGTCCAATATTAGGCAGAGATCACCATCAGCCTTGAGTTCATTCTGATAACATAACTGCTTCAAGAAGCTGATTCCAGATCTCCATCCATCTACCCGCTGTTCACTAAACTCACACATTTTAACCTCCATGTCCCCCTCCCCCCTCCCAGTAATGACTGCCTGACATATATGTACAGCCATACATATCAACGAGCATTTGGGACACTGACTGGATGGAACTGCCGCCTGCTGTGGGGCTGCAGGCATCTTCTGCCATGTGGGATTTCGATTTGCAGCAACCTTTGAATGGTTTGATTAAATGCACTCGCAAAATGACATGTTTTTATTTAAATAAAATTACCGGGAGGCCGTATATGTCCGATGCGAACCATTCATAGAAACATAGAAAATAGGTGCAGGAGTAGGCCATTCGGCCCTTCGAGCCTGCATCGCCATTCAATATGATCATTCCTGATCATCCAACTCAGTATCCTGTACCTGCCTTCTCTCCATACCCCCGATCCCTTTAGCTACAAGGGCCACATCTAACTCCCTCTTAAATATAGCCAATGAACTGGCCTCAACTACCTTCTGTGGCAGAGAATTCCACAAATTCACCACCCTCTGTGTAAAAAATGTTTTTCTCATCTCAGTCCTAAAAGACTTCCCCCTTATCCTTAAACTGTGACCCCTTGTTCTGGACTTCCACAACCAATTCAGATTACGAACAGTTCTCAGGAACAGAACCCTGCCGGAACCTGGGGAGGAACTGTACTGAAGTTGAGGCCATTCAGTCCATTGTGTCTGCGCCAGCTCTGAGGAAAGGCTATACATTTAGTCCCTCTCTCCTCCTGCTCCTTTCAGTTCCTTTCCAGATGATACTGTCCAGTTTCTAACTTGCTGAACAAGAATCTTCCCCTTTTTCTACTCGGTCCTAATTTCAGGCCCTCAGGCATCTGCCACTGTATCAGATTTTTATTAACCCATGAGATTTAACAGCAGGGCTTAAAATCATCTTCACAAGCTGCTAAGTCTTTTCCTGTCACCAGTACCACATTGGTAAATCTCTACTGCAGAGAAACAAGCCTGCTGATCCTTAGAAGGGTCACAATACTTTGCAGTCATCATTTTTCACTTCAAAATGTCAGCGATCGTGCTCTGAATTCAAGATTCACGATGAATGTGAAAATAGATGACTTACTTTCACATAACACAGTTGTTCTTGAAGGGTTTCCAGGTTCTTGTCACCAGTCTGCTGACTCTCCAGTTGAACTTTCCTTTCTTGGAGCAATGTCAAATGAGCTTGTAGTTTCTCTCTGTGCTGCCAACACTGCCGTGCAATGTCACGTGGCTGCAATGTAAGCACAATTAACACCATTTTAATTTTGGCCTCGAAATCCGCAGTGGCAGAAAAATGTGTTTCTGTGATAAACCTGACTCTGGGAAATTATAGCACAATGAACACTCGTGTTGTGTTGTCTTTTGTTCCAGATATCGGGAAATGTTACCAAATAATATCTTATCGAAAAGTGCTAATATAATACATGAAAGGTTGCATCTTATCATATTTTACCATTATTCCAGATTACAATTTCCATCAATAAAAGACCACAAAGTGCTAGAGTAATTAATGAGCCAGGCAGCATGAGTAGAGAATACGGACCTCTTCTTTCGTCAAACTCGCAGCATGGTCGACACGAGGTCCTAGGAGGTCCTATGAGGTCGCTGGAACTCTCCTTCATGCTCGAGGGAAGTTCCCGAATAGTTGCGGCCTCAGCTAGATCGTGGAACATTTTTCAGCATGTTGAAAAAATTTCCACGAGTAAAATTTGGTTGGCATGGTTCTTTTTGACTCGCAGTGCAGTGGAGTGGGGTCGCTATGTAGTTACAGGCAGTCGAGGGCAGCCGTAGGCAATCTCCTTCGCTGACCGGGCATTTTGATTGACTCATTGGAGTTTTCAGGACCAGGGAAAACTGACCCGTAGATTAAATGCCCGCTAAACTTTACTAATCTTCTTAAACGTGTCTCCACTCCTTCTCCCCCCCCCCCTTCTTCCCCTCCCCCTCTTCCCCATCCCCTCTCCCCCCCTTCCGCACTCTCTAAAGGACTTACCTTACACTGAGGCAGTCGTTTACCTTCCCCTTCATGCGCAGACAGCGCTCCCCCGCTTTTCCTGGCCTCCGCCATTGTGTGTGTGTGTGTGTGTGTGTGTGTGTGTGTGTGTGTGTGTGTGTGTGTGTGTGTGTGCGGACGGTCGATCCAGCTCGCAGTTTTTCAGGCGAGTGCCCTCGAGCTTGAAGGTAGAAGACACTCTTCTTAACTCGCGAATTAAGTTGCCGCAGTGGGACAGCCCCTTTAATTGACCCTTGCAATCTACTGGTGTGTAGGTAGAAACATAGAAAATAGGTGCAGGAGTAGGCCATTCGGCCCTTCGAGCCTGCACCGCCATTCAATATGATCATGGCTGATCATTCAACTCAGTATCCTGTACCTGCCTTCTCTCCATACCCCCTGATCCCTTTAGCCACAAGGGCCACATCTAACTCCCTCTTAAATATAGCAAGGCGAGTGGTAAAATCTAGTTGAAGTGTAGTTTTCTGTTATATTGCCTAACCATCATATATTGCCTAACTGTTAGAATAAGGGAGAATATTAATTAAAATGTGGAAAATATTATGATTCAATTTGTTCTTGGTTTTTAGCTTCCTAATTAGAATTGAGTGCGGCATAGTGGTGCAGCGGTAGAGTTACTGCCTTATAGCGCCAGACAGGGGTTCGAGATTGACTATGGGTGCTGTCTGTGTGGAGTTTGTACATTCTCCCTGTGACCATGTGGGTTTTCTCTGGGTGCTCCGCTTTCCTCCCAGACCCCAAAGACGTGCAGGTTTGTAGTTTAATTGGCTTAATTGTAGGTGTAAATTATCCCAAGAATTTAGGGTAGTGCTAGTGTAAGGGGCGATCGCTGGGCTGAAGGGCCCAGTGGGCTGAAGGGCCCGTTTCCACTCTGTATCTCTAAAGTCTAAAGTAAAGCATAGATGCAATAGTCTGGAGAATTACTGACCTGTCCATCTCCTTCAGCAGCCCGGTGGTTCTCAGCAGGTCCATGGCAGACTTCATGTGGTCCAACTTTAATGCTGCTCTTCTCCCCACAGGTTGTCAGTCCTTGTATTTGACTGGGTCCTCCATGAGACTGCGCCACTGGATCCTCATGCACGGGTTTGTCTGTATTTTGTCCGCTTGCAATGGCTTGCTCTACTACCTTCTTCTCATCTTTATTCGCATCAATCCAAAAACAATTTGGAGACTCTTCTTTGAGTGCTTGCTCTGGTTGTTCTGCTACATTGGGATGACCATGCAACAATGCAACTGAATCTTTGCTGGGACCTTTGTGATTGTTTTGGCTGCTTGATTTTCCTTCCCTCTCATTCACTGCGTGTGCATCGCAGGCATTGCTTGATGCATTCTCGATCGTGTCTTCCTCTCGTACTTCCTCGTGCAGTTTGTCCACGCCGTTAAATGAATGAGGTCGCATCAGAAAACCTTCACCTTTGCCTTCATCAATGTTTTGCCCAGCCGTCGTACTTTCCTTCACAATGCAATCCTCAGGGTCCTTGAGACAAACCCCATCTGGTGGTAGTTTGCAGATGTTTTCCTGATTACTGCCCCGCAGGTTCAATTTATTAAATGAGTCAGATTGTATCACCTTATCTGCATCCCCACTTCTATTTCGTTCAGACTGCATAAATTGGTATTCTTCCTTCAAATCACCGCCAAACTTATTTCTACTTGGGTCTGCTGTATCCTCCAAGGCAGCTTTATCCAGAGCATCTTCCAAGAACTCCATTTCATCTAAAATATTGCCAGACAGTATTGCACAATCATCTCCATGTCCAGCTTGTTTCAGTAGTATCGTTTCATTAAAGCAGCTGTCATTCAGTGCATTGTCAGAAATGCCAACCTTTGTGATTCCTTCTTGAGATTCCAAGGCACCAGTACTGCAAGCCTCAGGAGGCATTGTTGAATCATCGGTTGCACTTCCTCGGTTTGCTTTCATTTGATTTTTTTGATTCACATTATCCTCTCCCTCTTCGACTGTTTGCCACGATGCATTTTGCAGAACTACCTCAGTGCCAAATAGCATTGGAATATTTTTATTAAGTGCTTCTTTCATTTGCCTATCCAATAACTCGTCTTCCATCACACCGGGCTCTTCGAGTTGAACGAGGTGAGAAAGCTCAGCAGCCAGCCTGGTGATCAGTTCCTGAGTTTTTAAAGGATCTTGTTCTTCAGATAAAACACAAAACATATCTTGCACTTCTGGACTCAGCATCTCTGGCTTCAAACCAGCAAGTAAGTCTGCTACCCTCCTGGACTTGTTACCATCTGATTCAGTGAATTCTTGACTACTAAATACTTGTTTCAAAGAACCAAGCAGGAGATCTATCTTTTTTACACCACTCTTTGCATCACCAGATAATGCCATTGCGTTTGAAGCAGGCTTTAAATCAGTATGTTCTATTTCTGTATTCTGTTCCATTGAACTGAAGAGACTTGCATCCTTTTCATCATTCACCCCAGGTACCCTTTGAACATCAACCTGTTCCAAAGCTTCACCTTTACCAATTGTGTCCCTTGAATGGATGGCATTTTTCTCCAGTACAACTGAGCTGCCTTTTCCCTCCATTTCTGAAGACATTTGTTCTATTTCTTGCAATGACTTCCTAAGATTATGATCTCCAGCATCTGTGACTTGCAATCCTTCAACCCCATCTTGGCATAAAGGAATTTCAGATTCTGTAGATGATATTTGCGAGTCAGGGGCTGACACATCTCTCTCATCTCCTCTTGCTCCAGAAACAGTGGACACTTGGTTCTCTGTTTCTTCCATCCTGCACACAAGCTCTCCCTTAGTTTCCACATCCACAATATTAACTGATGTCTGGTCAATCTTTCTTTCTTGGTTGCGTCCACTTGTCTTTGGTTTGTTGATTGGGTTCTGCACATCACCACTTGGTCCATCCTTCAATGCTTCATGTGTTTCCACACAAACAGATTTCAGCTCGTTCTCCACAGTCGGCATCAAGATTCCTTTCTGTTCAGGAACCTCTGAATCGTTATCACAACCAATACTTTGTGCAACTGAATATTGGTCTGTAAGCATCTCATTTAGCGATGGTTGTTCTTGTAAGCCTAACGTCACATCAGGCGATATTCTCTCAACATCTTCAACCCATTTATCATTCGTTTTGTTACTAATTAGATCCTGAGTCCCAGCGGAACTTGCTGTACTGTTCAACTCCAACTCTTCCACACATTTCCCTCCCACAATTGTCTCTCCATCTAGAGTCCCATACTTGTTAATCTGTTTTTCTTCACTCTTTGGAATATCTCCTTCATCAGTAGATTCTGATATTTCCACCTCTGGCAATAAATCTGATGTGCATTCCCGAATGTACATGAAAAAGTTATCTTGAAGTGAACCTGAAGATTTGGATGCAAAGCTGCTCAGATTAATAGATACATCTTCTGCAGAGAACATGCCAGCCTCTGAAAGCTCATTGTTGAGGAAAGTATCTCCTGAAACTGATGTATCAGATTCCGGAGGCTTTCTGCTATGATTCTGATCATACTTTGTTGCAAAGTCTTGCACAGTGATCTCATCTTCTTTAGTGGGTATCAAAGTTTCATCATTTAAATCCTTTCTATGATTACTGCGAGCAGTGGTCAGATCTACACCTGCCGCCTTCAGCTTTGACATGGCTTCAACTTTATCAGCATCCGATGACTCTTGGTATGGTTTAACTGCCACGTACCTTTGCCCAGTTTCTATATCTATGTTACTTATCTTCACTAAATCAGAGTAAGGAATAGTGTCCAAATGATTGTAATCAATATAGCCACGTCTTGCAAACAAACGTTCTTCTTTTTTCAAACCTTCATCAAATGAGTTACCAACATCAGATCCTACTTCATCAAATTCAGTGAAAAACGGGTCTGATTTCAAGTTCCTTTTAACCTCCGCTGAAAAGTCTGATGGGTTTAAATTCCTTTCCTGAGGAAGCAAATAGCTCTCAGAATGCAAATTGCAAATATTTTGGCATGATACTTCTAATTCAAACAGGTCATTGGCTAGGTTTTCATTGATTAAACCATGCTTCAAAGCATTTGTTACAGAGAGACGCAGTCCTGACTTATGCTGAATGATACCGCCATCTTCAACTTGCTTGCGAAGAACGCTAAGCACAGCATCCCTTTCCACAAACCCTCCCTTGACCAAGTCTATCACAGATAAAGGCTGCCTAGTCTGTGGATCCAGCACCCCATGTGTTTCAAGCTGGTAGCTCAGAGCCTTCAGTCTGGTCACCTTATCGACCTGCTCTCCATTTTTAGCCTTTTCAATTTTGATCAGTTGTTCAACGTGTTCCTCGTCCACCAGGCAAAGCTTCAAGGCCATGGCCACTGATAGTCTACCTTCTTGATAAAGGTCTACAATGCCACCAGAAACAACTTGACCTTGTAGCAAATGCAGAGCGGTGGAACTGTCCAGAATTCCAAGTCTTACTGAATCGTTAATGCTGTGCAGCTTATTAGTTTCCGGGTGAATTACCCCACTGACAGCTTTCTCAGAAAGCAGAATCTTGGCCAGTAGTTCATCGTTTACTAAATGTTCTGCAACTTCAGCCACTTCCATTATTTCTCCTGTGGAGTTGTTGTAGAGTCCTCCAATCAGACCCAGCTTGCCTAGCACTTTGATGGCCACATGACTCTGCAGAAGACCTTTTGTGACTGCTTCGCAAAGAGTTAAGTTTTCACCAGTCTCTTCTGATGTGATTCCTCCATCCTGGAATTGTGAAACCAGAATATCTACAACCATATCCTCATCCAAAAATCCTCGTTCCAAAGCAGCATCGAGGTTGCACCTCCGACCGGTAACAGGGTCAAATATCCCACCTGCTTCAATGTCGGACTGGAGTTGTTTGATTAAGATGGATCTGTCCCGCTCTGCATTTTTCACTGCCTCAAGAGAAGCTACTTGTCCACCATCCTCTTTCTCATCTTCCTCCTCCTCTTCCAAGTCAGACAAATGTCTTCCAATACAACTGTCCTCAGCATTTGCCAGTGGCATTGCCCAGTCATTTGCCTTTTCTTGCTGTTTGCTGTTAATCGTTAATCTAGTGCCCATCAATGTTGTACCTGCATTTGCTAAATCGCTCATTGATTCATCCAGTTCAGATGTTTGATGGTTTTCTTGCACTGACCCGCTGCTGACTTGCCCTTGGCTTTTGTCCTGACCTTCAACTGCTCCAAAATCTTGGCAGCAGCTTTCATTGCTCTGAACCTGTTCATCTCGGTCTGAACGGAGGCCTTCTCCATTTAAAAAGATAATTTCCCCCTCCGACATTTGTTCGCAAGGTGCAAATAAATCTTCAAAATCTTCGACTTCTGTATTGAGTATTTGAACTTCTTTCCCTCCTGTGAAGTCCCCGACATACCATGGCATTTCTTGGGTCTCTGCAATATCATCCAGTCCTTCCACACATACAATTGCCTTGCTCCTCCAACTTTCACCATTGTCAACCGCTGAAGTGGACTCTATATGTTGATGTATACATTCACCCACATCTGATCCATTCCGTTCATTTCCCAATGCACCATCCGTGTAATTTTCAGTGCAATGATATGGTCTCTCATTCTGTGATACGTCACTGATAACAAACGGTTCTTCCGCTACCATTCTGTCTTCTAAATCTGCAATATCATCCAACGTTTCAACGATCATTATTTCCCTCTGCTTCTCACTTCCATGACTCTCAGTACCAGTCATGCTGCGTGTACATTCAGCACCAGTTTCCATTGGACTTGACCGCAAGGTTTCACTGGTCACAATGAGATTCTGCTCCCCTGCATCCCTCATTTCTTTCATACTCCCTCGGTCAGTTGTAGAATCTTCGCTTTCCTCCATAAATCTTTGAAGGACAATCTGGTTCTCAACATCCGCATCCTCAAACATAACGTCATTGGCTTCAAATACACTGGACAAGGTTTCACTGGTCACAATGATATTCTGCCCCCTTGCATCCCTCATTTCTTTCATGCTGCCTTCATGCTGGTTCTCAACATCTGCATCCTCAAACATAACGTCATTAGCTTCAAATGCACTGATGTCATCGACATCAAACTCTATGTCTTCCTCTATCTTCAATGCTACAACCATCGTGTCTTCACTTAACCCCTCTACGCCTGGGATACCAACAAAATCCACCATTTCATGTCCATCTGCAATGTCTTCCAGACTGGGAACTGATGTGATTTTGTTACTTCCACGTGCAGGGCCTTCATAGTTCCTTGCCTCAGATTCTAAGGGATGTGGAATCAACCCAGCTCCTGCAGTTGGAACCTGCGGTTCCAAAGGAAGACAATGCACGGCTTCATCTGTCAAGGTTTTGTGATGCTCGACTGCAATATCTCGTTTTTCTTTTGCATTATTTGGTCCTTCCACTCCTGAGGGTTCTGCAAACGCTTCGACATTCAAATCCTTTGTACCACTCTCATTGGAGTTCACCAGCATGTCTTTTACATCTTGAGTATTGCTGAGAATTTGATCTTCCTCCTGCCCTGCGCGACCTCCATCAAAACCCAACATTTTCTTCAAATCTTCGCCAAACTCGTTTTGGAAGTCAATTTCCAAGGGGAATGGAGTGAATCTCTGAGACTCACATGATGGAAACAATTGGTCAGTTAGAGTCCTTTGCACAATTTCAGTCATCTGCTGGACTGCACCAGGAAGGGTACTGGTCACCTTTTCTTGTACACCAGAATCTGAAGGTGTGCTCATTTCTTGAGAAGCCTCAAGAGCAGCATCATCTTCTGCAGGTTTCCAATTCACTTTCAACTGGTTGTCCAACTCACTCCCCAAAGAATGAATGATTCCACTGGCCGTCGTAATGCTTTCATCCAGGTCTAGATGTGGACTTGAAGCTCTTTGGATTGATGTTCCTTCAAGAGGCTCTGCATATTTCTCCAAAGTTTCAGTTGCCTGAAGTGTCCTTCCCCCGTCACCACCAGTTGCAGCATTTCCGAGACTGTCCGCTGTCTGAGAACGTGCCTCTTCCCCATCTTCACTGATCGGTAATAACTGGAGCTCAGGCACCCAAAACAGCTCTTCACAGTTCATATTGCCATATTGTTCATGAGATGCAACACTGGGCTGCTTTCTTCCCATGACCGCTGGCTGCCATGATTCAGAATCTTTGTGCCATTTATCAGTGCCATTGTCTCTGGAAGTCTCTTTGGATTCCAAGTGACTCTTAGTTCCTGCACCTTCACGATCACAAATAAATCCCTGCCAATTTTCAAAGGGATCCCCCTCACTGCTTGCTTCCATTACCCTTTGAACCTTTTCATTCAAGTCACTGTCTACCAGCAGTAGCCTCCTTCCTGTGCCTGCGTCCATGTAGCTGTGCATCATTAAGTCAATCATGAACTTCTGTTGAACTTCCCTCTGATTCTCTGGAGATTTCTCATCTCCATCTGGTTCTTCAGTGTCCACAGTATCACTGGCGGCACAAGATTCAATTTCAGAACCTGGAGCCCAGTCCGAAATATCTGCACAGGAAGGCTGAAAGCCATTAGTACGGGGCATTAAGTCAGGGATTTGTATTGTGTTCAGGACATGAGCTGTTTTCTGGTCTATTATGCCTTGCACTGTTGCCTCTTCAGGTGTGAGCACTAGTGAGCTTTCTGGAATGTAAAGAGCTGCTATTTTTTGCCTGTTACTCAAGATTTTGCAGGCCAATTCATTGGTTACCACTCCTTGTTGCAAAGATGTATCTATAGAAAATATTTCACCAGAATCGGGCCAAATAAGGCCCATAAACACCTTTTGTGACTCCAACACTAACAGAGCACTGCTGGATGATATTAAATTGCATTGTATGGCTTCGTCCATGGTTAATCTGCAACCGCTTCTTGGGTTGACGATGCCTCCTGATTCAACTTGATGAGTGAGGAGGGTGGAGGCTGTATCGTGATCAATCAGACCGCATTCCAAGGCTTCATCCACCGTGAGACGCCTTTCAGTTTGGGGGTCAATAAGCCCTCCTGCAAACAGCTGAGCTCCCAGAATCCTAATCATCACTTCGCGATCAATAAGGCCTTCATGGACTGCCCGGAAAACATTGGTCTCTCTGCCTGACTTCAAAGTGATCGTGCTCGATTGCTGCGGTCTCACAGGAACCAGCCTGAGATTTGTGTCTTCATCCACAATGGTTCTCCGCATTAACTCCATCAGTGATACTTTCTCGGATGTACTTGGGTCAATCAGCTCCTTGCACATTTTCTGCCTCTCTGTAAGTTTGAAGTAGAGCTGAGCAGTGATGAACTTTCGCTGGAAGGCTTCCTCCAGACCAAGCTTCTCGCCAGTAACCGGTACTTGCAGACCTCCCGTCGCAAGCTGGGCCTCAAGAACCTTGATGACAAGAACCTCAGAGAGGACATTCCGAACATGGGCAGCAGCAGCAGGATGGATATCGCTCGTTCCACTCAAGGTACTTGAAGTATGAATGGCATCTCTCAGTTGTTTTAGTTGATTGAAGATGTGTTGATCTACTAATTGGCATCTCAACGCTTCCTCTAAGTCAAGGCACTGTCCCGTTTCTGGAAAGATAAGGTCTGACACAATGACCTGTGCTTCCAGCAATATCACACCCGTGTCATAATCAATGAGCCCATTGCGTATTGCGTGGAAGATTGAAAACACTATTCCTGTTGACAGGTCGACAACCCCTGCGATGGCTTCGTAGGTCTGAAAAGCAATAAGGGAAGAAGACCAATTAAAAATATTGCGGAAGGCAAAGTTACGGTGCCAAAGTAAAACGACGCGCGAATTTGTTACCTCAAATAAATCTCCTCAGAAGCCGCTCGTGCAAAATATACTTCACCTGCGGTCATGTGACAATAGTGGAATGTTCACTTACCCAAGAGATGGAAGTTAGCGATGGAGCAGGAAAAGTGAGGCCCAGAATTGATGTCGATAGAAGTAATTATTTATTTAAGTCCCGCATGCATTTCCTTTAACGCAAAAGTATCATTCATGTACTTAAAGGGTTAGTGATCAGAAGAAGCAAAAAGAAGGTTATTTTAGTCTTAAATAATGCTCAGTATGATCTTGTGGAGCTTAAGCACCATGCTTCAGTTTACAGAGAACATTAATAATTCTGTAAAAACATTACGGTGACCATGCCGTCTATGTTTGCAGCATACAGTGGCTTATTTCTTTTCACAGTTCTGCCGTTCTCACCCAAGCACCAGAAAGTTAATCTCATTTTTGTTTTAAACCCGACAACACAAGCTTATTTTTTGTGCTTATCAGTAATGCCAAGCAAACTCCTTATTGTACCACTGTTAGCACTGTTTTTCAGAATATTAGTGAGGAGATACATCCACATTCAAATCCAGCTCCACTGCAGAAATTCAGCTGAAACCTTCACCCGATCGAGGGTTGGTTCTTACCTTCTCCCCTGATGCCTCTGCCAGCATGCTCTGGGAGTGCTGGAGCTCCTCGCAAGACCGTTCACACAACTTATCATAAGCTTCCTGAAGTGACTCCACTTGCTTTTCTGTTTGTAGTTTATCCTCTTCTGATATCCTACACAGAGAATTAAAAATGGTCGTGACATTTTTAACAAGCAGTTAGATAAGTCCCAAAGTTCTCTCACAACACAGGTAACGACAAGAACCTCTTCCCCCCACCCCCACCCCACCTCTATCCATCCCCCTCCCCTACCCTAGCCGTCCTACCAGTTGCACTGTTCGTATCCTTTAGTCCCACTATTTAGCACATCTTCCTCAGCCAACAATGGACCATTATGGACTCCACCCTTCCTGAGGTCATCAATTGCCAGCCGTGATTTGCTCCGGCCTCTTCTCACCTCCAGTTTCCTGCCCCCCCCCCTTCTATATTTCAATCTGAAGAAGGGATCTGACCCGAAACATCACTTATTCCTTTCTCCATATCATTTACAATATATATTAATGATTTGGATGATGGGATTAAAAGTAACATTAGCAAATTTGCAGATGACAATGCTGGGTGGCAGTGTGAGGAGGATGCTGTGAGGATGCAGGGTGACTTGGACAGGTTGGGTGAGTGGGCAGATACCTGGCAGATGCAGTTTAATGTGGATAAATGTGAGGTTATTCACTTTGGTGGCACAAACAGGAAGGCAGATTATTATCTAAATGGTGTGAAATTGGGAAAAGGGGAAGTACAATGGGATCTGGGGGTCCTTGTTCAGGAGTCACTGAAATTAAGCATGCAGGTACAGCAGGCAGTGAAGAAAGAGAATGGCATGTTGTCCTTCATAACAAGAGGAGTTGAGTATAGGAGCAAAGAGGTCCTTCTGCAGTGGTACTGGGCCCTAGTGAGACCACACCTGGAGTATTGTGTGCAGTTTTGGTCTCCAAACTTGAGGAAGGGCATTCTTGCTATTGAGGGAGTGCAGCGTAGGTTCACAAGGTTAATTCGCGGGATGGCAGGACTGTCATATGTTGATAGATTGGAGCGGCTGGGCTTATATACTATGGAATTTAGAAGGATGAGAGGGATTCTTATTGAAACATATAAGATTATTAAGGGTTTGGACACGCAAGAGGAAAGAAACATGTTCCCAATGTTGGGAAAAGTCCAGAACCAGGGGCCATAGTTTAAGAATAAGGGGTAAGCCAATTAGAATGGAGATGAGGAAAAACTTTTGCACACAGGGAGTTGTGAGTCTGTGGAATTCTCTGCCTCAGAGGGTGGTGGAAGCTGGTTCTCTGGATGCTTTCAAGAGAGAGTTAGATAGAGCTCTTAGGAATAGCAGAGTTAAGAGATATGGAGAGAAGGCAGGAACGGGGTACTGATTGTGGATGATCAGCCATGATCAAATTGAATGGTGGTGCTGGCTCGAAGGGCCGAATGGCCTACTCCTGCACCTATTGTTGCGAGATGCTGCCTGACCCGCTGAGTTACTCCAGATTTTTGTGTCTATCATTGGTAACGACATTAGGAAATACAAATCAGAAAGTGACAAGTCAAATCCACTTATTCATGCTCCTGAATTTAATTTTCAGGATAAGGGTGTGTCTGGATGCTCAACTGCATCAAAAACCTGTAAAATCGCTGTGGTCCAATTAGTGACTCTTCTTTTCCCAGCCTATTCTCAAATAGAGTGGGAAGAATCTTTTGCTGATAATGCCATGCATCTGAGTTAGAAGGAACACTAATCACACACACAGAACATCATGATTTAAATTGTACACGCTTAGTATTAGTCCACACAAGGCTGAGGTCTTTTATTGTCAGAGAAGCATAATAAACTAACTTGTCACTGTGTTTCGCCAAGAACATCTGTGTCGTGTGTATAGCTTCAGCAATTTGGTCCTTCTTGCTTGATAATTCCACATGCAGTGCCTGAAAGCAAAGGAAGATAGCCTTGAAATTACTTGAAAATCAACGTGTAAAAATCTGAAATGTAATCAGAATTTGCTTTACTCAGCGGGTCAGGCAGCATCTGTGGAGAGAAAAACTGGAGCGTTCATGTTTCAGGTTAGAGTATTCAACCTGAAATATTAGCTGTTCCTCTTTCCACAGATTCTGCCCGACTTGCTGAGTGCTTCCAACATTTTTTGTTTTTATAACATTTAGATAAGTCTTTATTTTGGTCATGCTTTTAAAAGGTCACACACAAAAAAAGACCACATTTTCTACAAGGCATCCATCAAAAGCACAGGCTGTTCAAGGGTGATTTCACAAAGTACTTCTGGCACATTTGGTTGTGTAGAGCTCTCCTCCCAGAATAGAGTCATGGAATCCTACAGCATGCAAACAGACCCATCAGCTAAACTTGTCCATGCTGACCAAGATGCCCCATCTACGCTAGTCCCACCTGCTTGCTTTGGACTCATATCCCTCTAAACCTTTCCTATCCATGTACCTGCTCAAATGTCTTTTAAATGTTGTTATAATACCTGCCTCAACTACCTCCTCGGCAGCTCATTCCATATACCCACCATCCTGTGTGTGAAAAAATTGCCCTTGAGGTTATTATTATATCTTTCCCCTATCATCCAAAACCTATGACTTTTGGTTCTTGACTTCCCTACTCTCGATAAAAGACTCTGTGCATTCACCCTATCTTATACACTCGGTTCTTCATGAGTCTGGGAATCAGTTCAAAGGACTGAGACTGATAGATGTAAGGCCAGGGTATTAAAGGTCATGGAAACATGCAAATCAATTGAGTTACGGTCAGATCAATCCTGACTGACACGATGCATGTTCTTGTACGGAGAATTCCCAATGATGAGCAATTCTTCTCCAAAAGTGACCTAGATATCCTCTGGAATATAGAACCATGGGGAAAACATTGTAAGGGAATGGGATTAATTGGATTTTTTTTCTCCAAAGAAGCAGTACCAATGCAATGCAGTAAATTTGCTAACTGAATCTATCGTATCACTTTCTATTGCACTCAATGGAACATGAAGGGACACTTGAAACACCAATCATCTGATATATATCTGTGATTATAGTTTACTGGAGATATCTGGAAGAATTTGATTGTGATTGGCAATGAAAGAGCAGCACGGTCTGAGTGGGGGAACAGTTGTTGTTGGAGCACCATTAGGAACACCTCCATTAAGCAAAGGTCAAAGGAATTACCTTTCCTCTGTGGAATACAGAACTAAGGAGAGCTGGCCTGAACTCTTGGATTAGGAACACAATCAGACACTGGCTTCTCAGTTTGGGCAGAGACCAGAGACCAGTGGCAGCCCACCACAGATCTCCTGAGCCTAAAGCGAGACATGGAAGATCACCTTGGCTTTTCCCTCCTCTTTCGCCACCACTGGGAAGGGTCTTCTCTGTTTTGTGTTAAACTTCAGAAGAGGAGTGATCAAACCAACGTCCAATTCCTCTACATCAGACATTCAGACCACCGCTAGGTTTGAGTGAGATGGAGCTTCAGCCATGATCATATTGAACAGTTCAGCAAACTTGGACTCCTGCTCCTATGTTTCTAATCCTTAAAGGCCAATGTGAATAACATATCGGAAGGCTGGTAGAGCAGGCCATCGTGAGAATGTTCAAAGCACAGTTTAGTCCAAAAGTCATTGAATGAGATAATGTAGCAGGACACTTAATGCAAGACGCTCTTTTGCGGTTTTCTTTGAAATGTCTATGGCAATTCCTTGAAAGAGCATTCCTGTGATTCCACTCTCTGCACTTTCTCTATGATTATTATAATTTTTGGTTTCAACCAAATCTCTTTCAAGTTATTTACAAAGGGCAGATCAAAACATGATTAGGAATCTTGTTTGTAATACCTCCAAGCTCTGAACTATAATCACCATGTAGCTCATTCAAAATGCACTTTTCATAGACTGAGTAGACTTGCTGATGGAGGTACTTAGTTCAGACATGTCCCCAATTTGTTTCCTTGTTGATGCAATAGCTTCTTTGTCATGCAACCACACAGTGTGCTATTGGTACAGGAACAGGAGCACTTTTCATGGATGCTACAGTTTATATGTAAATGCAACGAGGAACCCAAGCATGGGAGTGACCTGACACTGGATGTAAACAGAACGAGATGTCTGCCTTGTGCCTGCAATACTTAGCAGTGCTATAGTGCTTTTAACTTCCTAAAGCATTTCACAGAAGTGTATCAGTGTCTGAAAATATGTAGTAAGAGGCTGGAATTAAAATATGGCAGATATTTTGAATGTTTATATGGCTGGAAGAGATTACAAAGGTACTGATGTGATGGAAGGTTTGAAATTGAGGATTTAAAAAAATTGATAGGTTTATTCGAAATGAGGTTGTGAGAATCACTGCGAGAGCTAATCTTCAGTGAGCTTTTAGTTTTAGAGATACAGCACGGAAACAGGCCCTTCAGTCCAGCGATCCCCACACATTAACACCACCCTAAATTTCACATTTATACCAAGCCAATTAACCTACAAACCTGAATGTCTTTGGAGTGTGGGAGGAAACCAAAGATCTGTGAGAAAACCCACGCGGTCACGGGGAGAACGTACAAACTCCGTACAGACAGCACCCGTAGTTGGGTCTCTGGCGCTGTAAGGCAGTAGCTATGCCGCTACATCACCGTGCCGCTCAAAGTCAACCAAATCAAAAGTATCTACGGAGGAAACCACTATGACAACTCTCAACCCCCTTCCCCCCGCCACCTGCTGCAAGTTGAGGTTTTGAACCAAAAGCCAAAAATAGTTTGGAATAGATTTTCACTTCAGGACATTCAAATGGGGCTCAACGTCACCAGAAAAGGGCACTGATCAATGGACTGGGAACATGTTATTGGCATATAAAGCAGCATGGGCTGAATCCAGTCGCACAATGGACCCATTTAGAAAAATATCCTCTAACGCCTCAGACTTTGCTCAGTGCTAAAGAATGATATTGACAGAGATTGACAACTTCTTGATTAGCAAGGGTATGTTAATGGTTATGGGGAAAAGGCAGGAGAATGGGGTTGAGAGGGCAAGTTAAACCAGCCATGATTCAATGGTGGAGTAGACTCGATGGGTCAAACAGCCCAATTCTGCTCCTATGACATGAACTTGTAAGTCTTAAGCTGCCGCAGTTTTATAAAGTGTATCCTTCAGTTTAAATCTCCCGCATGGCCTCTCTATCCTGCTACTCCAAACCTGGCTCCTTGTTCATTGTTCATTTCAATCACCCCACTCGCAGCAACTGTGCCTCAACTTGACTCCAGCCAAAGCTCAGGATTCCATCGGTTAATTTTTTGCAACTTGCACCTCAAACCTCTCCTTTATTACCCTTGTGAGAAAGTTTTCCTTTGTTCAAGCTTTTGTTCTAATGCTATTTGGGTAACCTGACCACAAATTGTAATTAAATCACCTCCTGTGAAATGCCTTGTTACTTGATATAAATGTGTCATTATTTATTGTGCCTATCGTGATAGCACCAGTCAGCTCAATTCCACACTTGGCTCCACCTTCTCCCCCAAGAAACTCTTTATTTTCACACTGGAAACATTTATTTCTTCAAACGTGTTATATCATTGCTGAGTATGGACGGCATGGGACTAGGCCATCCATCTGGTCCAGTGGGACATTCCAGATAACACATAAACCTTGATGCGTTCTTGTAACCGTACCTGCTGCTCGGAAAGTGACTTCTCAGTTGCACTGGGCTCAGGTGCGGGTGATTGACGATGTTTCACAGCTAAACTCTTGTTCTTCTCAGAAACCCATCTCATCAATTCGCCAACTTTCTCGACATGCTCTTGCTTTGACTCTTCCACTGATTTCTAGCAGGGTTAAAAGACGGATTGAAAACAATGCAATTTGATGTCAGGAACACCCAATTGGTTTCCACGTAATTGGACATCCATTATTCAGATCCGACGGGAAAGACCACACTTCAAACAAATTTCTCCCCCACTTCTGCAAATGTATATTATTCAGCAGGTTAAGGTCAAATGGAAAAAAATATATTTCCAAAGCACGAAATCACACTGCAGCTTTTCCAGGATGGATATTCTACAATCCATAAACAACAATCTCATTTATAAAACTGCACTCTGCATTTCCTGACAGTTAGGCTTTTAAGTTTGAACTTAGAGCTGATAGTGATACCTTAAAGCATGAAGCTTCTCCTGCAAGTGTTTGCTGGCCCTTTCTACACTATGGACATTTTGACATTTTTCCTTCTTGCTTTCTTACGTTTCCACTTGAGGCAACACTTTGATATTGTGCCAATTTATGACAAATTCAGTGACACGGTGAACAGGCTATGCACAGTATACAGTTATAAGCAGACAATTAAAAAAAAGTGTGCAATTGCCAAGTCATCTTTCAAACAGAAGAATGAAACAACTTGGAGAAAAAATATTTTAATTCAGAAAGTGTCTAAATTTTACATAGTCGTATTGTAATGACACCGTGAAGATCCTTTATAACTGCATGGAATGTTATAATATCTGTGATATATCTTCTGGAGCTATTTCTTCCGAAGAGTTTGGCGAGATTCAATGGAGGAGCATCCATTCAGATGCAGGGAACTCTGGCAACATCCTCTGATCCATTCTGGAAGTCTTCATGTGGCAGCTGGCAGTACCCAAATTTGGAAAAACTGAACCAGGTAGATGTTTCAAACATTTTTTTGTTAATTTAGAGCTACATTTTTGTTAATTCATGCAACTACAAATTATTACAAGAAACTAAGAAGTTAAATGCACCTTTTTATTTAACGAAGTTGGAGTCTTCGTTAAATAAAACAGTTTAAGAACAGTTTTCTGGCTATATGTTCCAGTAAGAACAATATCGTTCATTGAAGGTTCTACTGCCTTTCTACCACCTATTCATTCTTCTTTTCATTCCTGCCCACAGACCCAATCCCCATTTCTGCTCGATAGATGGATACGAAAGTATTTGCTGATCTGAGATCTCACGTTATGCCCTTGCCAAGGAGGATGCTTCCCCCCAGTGAATCCTATCGAAACAGGTTACCCTCTGGAGTTTCCCTCCAACAAGGTAAAGGTGACCATCCATGAGTCTCAACGGTTCACACCTGTAATGTATTTGAACCACTACGCATAATCACCTTGCCCATTGCACGGTGACAACGAGATATTGCATGGTGTGGGAGGGGAGAATGTGGAGAGCATCTCTGTGGCAGGAAGCCTGAGCAATAGATTCCCTCTTTAGCTGAAGGATCACCTGAACCAACTGGTAATCAGTAGAGTCTGCGGGGTAAACTGGGATTCTTGGTAATGGGTAGCGTAATCGGTAGCTCATTTCCTTGTGGTCTCAGTCAGACGAAACGCAGAATAAACCCAAATGATTACACTACAACCACCACTGCACAGAATAGGGAGCCCTACCAGATCAAATTACGATGCTTATTAAAATTTATCAAGCTCCTGCATTGAAGGGCATGCTAAAAATGTAACAGGTGTAAGGAGGAACTGCAGATGTTGGTTTAAACCGAGGACAGTCACAAAAGGCTGGAGTAACTCAGCAGGTCAGGCAGCATCTCTGGACCGCTGAATTACCCCAGCCTTTTATGTCTAAAAATGTAATATTTTGTGATAAATTTGTAGTCTCGTGGAGCACGGCAAAAAACCACCTCCCCTCCTCTTCCCTCAGAAGGCTGCACATCTTTCACCTTGTCATTCCCTTTATAGTGAAGCTGCCGGCAGCAACTCTTCTGGCAGTGCATCCCGAGTCATAAACCACCCCTTAAATCATTGGAATGCCCCTGCCACGGAGGACACATAATATCATGCCGTGCGGCACTGCCACTATAAATGAGATACAAGAAGGTTTCCTGCATCTGAATACAACTCCTTGACCAGGGCACTTGCTGTTATGTGTTCTCTGTGTTCTCCTTCAATTTATCGTTGCCCAACAGACGGAAAATAGTTTCTGCAACTGGGCCACAGAAAATAGGTGCTGCTCCCATTAGTAAATGGATTGCTTGCTTGGACGTTTCTTATGCACCAGGGAGCTTCCAGGGTGGACCTCCACCTGTACTTAGTTTGTGTAGAAGGAACTGCGGGGTTGAAAGTAAAGATACTAGAGGAGCTCTTTGGCTGGGGGTGAGCAGGAGCGGAGCCTTGCATCGCCCGGCGCGGCTTGAACAGCCGCGGGACTTGCAAGCGC
This sequence comes from Amblyraja radiata, assembly GCF_010909765.2. NCBI lineage: Eukaryota > Metazoa > Chordata > Chondrichthyes > Rajiformes > Rajidae > Amblyraja > Amblyraja radiata. The sequence goes on from NC_045960.1 coordinate 95,584,366, forward strand.
CCGCCCGGGTCTCCGGCATTGGGACCCGGAGCAGGGCCTTACATCGCCCGCCGGGGGCTTTGACTTTGACTTTGGCATCCGGAGAAGAATGGAGAGCAGGGGAGAGACAAGACTTTGCCTTCCATCACAGTGTGGAGGAGATTCACTGTGATGGATGTTTGTGTAAATTGTGTTGGTGTGTGTCTTGGTTCTTTTCTTGTTGTATGGCTGCGGAAACCAAATTTTGTTTGAGCTTCATGTGAGGTCCAAATGACAAATAAACGGTATTGTATTGTATTTATAGGAGAATGAGAAAAGACATCTGAAACCACAGATAGGAACAGTGCGGAACAAAAGTTCGGACAGCCAGAGTCCACACTGCTGAGTTTCAAGCACTGATACAAAATCATGGTGAAAACAGTATCATGTTTCAGTAATAATCATATCAGGTCATCGCATCTGTTGACAATTATTGCCTGGTCAGAGTGGCAAAGAATGGACAAGGACAATGGATCAATGAAGCACTGAAACCCAAGTTACACCCTGGGAAATGTCCTAATGAAGAAGAAGGAGGAGGTGAAGGCAACAACTGTGATGAACATTCCATTAAAGATTTGTGTCTGAAATATTTAAGCCCTAAGCAGCCAAAGCATCGGGTGAGATGGTGCAAATAGTCATAAGAGCGAGAGAGCATGGAAATGGATCCTTCAACCTAATTTGTCCATGATAACCAAATTGCTTAACCCAGGTAGTCTCACTAGCCTGCACTGGAACCATATACTTCAAAACCATTCCTATTCATGCCCCAGTCTAAGTTTCTTTTAAATGCGGTCATTGTACCTGCCTGTACCAAATCCTCTGGCAGCACATTCCATATACGCCCCAAAGATTTTTTCCCCTCTCACCTTAAATGTATGTGATCTAGTTTTAGATTCCCTTACCCCAAAAATGTAGAAGCAAAGAAACAATATGGCAAGGACAGGGCGAGGGAGCGGGATGGATGGCTTTCAGGACGGAAATCCTCCGGGAGCGGGATTGGCTATAAAGTGGTGAAGCACTACTTCAGAGTGTCAGATCGCACTGCTGCCTCCAGGAATCTCATTCCCGTGTGGCAGTCAAATACAGCTCTGGCCAAAGCTTCTTTGTATGAGATCTTCTCTTTGGTTTTTGGACAAACCAAGTTCCTGGCGTGCATCTTTTCATCCTGCAGCCTCCGTGCAGTCTGGTCATCAACAAGGCCATTGCTTCGGGCGTCCTCCAAGGGCATTCTTGTCTGCAAGTTTGGATCCACCAGCCCACCGGTCAGGTGCTGCAGTTCCAGGAACCGGTGGCCTAAGTCACGTCCCACCAGGTTCCTCCGCAGAGCTTCGTAGGTTGACAAAGCGAGCTGGGAGCCAGGCTGCTGGAAGCCGCTGTAGGCTTGCTGCGATTTTTGAATGCTGGCAGCAATTTCCGTGTCCATTAATTCGTACTGCAAAGCATCCGAGATGGAGTATCGCTTCCCGGTCGGTGGATTAATTATCCCGCCGGTACACGCCTGCGCTTCAAGCAGCCGGGTGGCTGTCAGCCGATCCAACAAATTCTGATGCATGGCTTTCAGGACGGAAATCCTCCGGCATTCATTCGGATCCCAAATGCCTGCAATTGGACTGTTGGGATTTGGGGCCACAGTGCTCCTGCTTGTCAACATGTCAGCCAGCTCGGTCACGGTGATACGGCCATCTCGGTATTTATTGAGGTCTACTTGGCTGATTTTACCCTGGGTTAAAGCATCGTCGATGCTGAACATCCTTCCAGAGTTCACGTCTGTTAGAAAGTACCGAGTGCCACCCTCTGATTTGTCAGTGGTCTCTCTCCACTGGGACTGCACCTCTGAACGCTCAAGATAGATCTGTTTCTCAATGTAATATTTCAGAAAAGCATCATATAGAGTTATCTCTGATTTTGTGTTCGTGTCTACCACTGAAATGGTGCTAGGCGTGTCAGGGGATGGGGTGGAAATCTTCCGTGTTCCAAAAGGGAGGAGCAGATGATTCCCTGCTAAATCCACCACACACAGCTTCATCAACTCTGCATAATGCACACCTTGCCTGGTGTTGGGATTTTCAAAGCCTCTCACTTTGCCAAGCGTCTTGTTCAAGGTCCGCGCAACCTCGTGGCTCAGGTGACCTTGCTTGCATGCCGTCTCCAGTGGCAACCTAACACTGCGCCCGGGGTCAACGATTCCTCCCGTTGCGATCTGCACTTCGAGGAGCCGTGTTCCAACTTGCCTTGTGACTAGCTTGCTCTCCATGGCTTGGAAAACAGACAAGGTCTTCCCATTATACAAATAACCTGTGACTGCTTTCTCCGCTTGCAGCAGAGCCTCCTTGAACTCTGTGGCCACTAGACCTTTATCAACTGCCTCCTGAACCGAGTACTTTCCATGGGACAGGGTGTCAACAAGAAAGCCTGTTGCTGCCTGAGCTTCCAAAAATTCAAGGGCTACGGATGATTCAATTATCCCTTCCTTCACTGCTTCATTGAAAGAGATTTTTTGCTTGCTAGATTCCAAGTACAGGCCAGCGATTGAGTTGGCTTGGTTCAGGTACTTGCCCAGGGACATCTGCACCTGTGAGACAGTCTTTATTCCTTTATCAAGCTGCTCTGCAACATTTTTGTTCAGGAGGTCAGCCTCAATCAGCTCCTTCACCGTGACACGGCGGCGCAAACCTTGAAGCTCCAAAGTATTGTTCGAAAGAAAGACTTCATCCTCAGATGTGCTCATCTTGATGGGTCTACTGTCGTCAGTCGGTGCTGGAAATATTGTGTTGTTGTTCAGGTTCGGGGTCTTTGGCAGCTTCTCGCTCATCTTGGTGTGTGGTCTAGTTGACATGTTCTGAGACAAGAGCTCAGTACCATGAGATATGTTCATTGTGCTTAACCTGGCACCCACAATGTCACCAATGCAACTCTTGCCTTCAGTTCGACCTGTGCAAGATGCAACCACATCTTGTACACTCTTACTTAATTCATCATCTGCCTCCTTTGCTGCAAAACATTTGGTGTGATGCTTTAACCTTTCTTTCCCATACGAAAGCATCTCTATGCGCTTGGATGTTATTTCCATTTTGCCGTGCGATTTGAGTGGCTCCAGATTTGCCATCTGTGAAAGTCAACATTGGACATGATGAGGAGTCGAATGATATCAGAAGTTGCCCAGAGCCCAGAGGAAGCAAATAGGTGAGAGAGCAGAGGGAGAACATGGCAAGTTCACAGAACCCAAGGTCCATAAAGATAAGCAGAAGAAACTGCTGCAACAAAGTTTTCTTGAAGTGCAAGTTTTGCCATGAAATGTAGCCCAACAATGATCACCACCAGAAAGCAGGGTCTCAAAAGGCAAATCCCAAAAGGTATGCAAACAGACTGTCCTTTGAGTGGACCAGAATACATCTCTATCTCTGCTTTGTCCTTCTCTACAGCTATTCTTATTTGTTCTTCAGGGAAAGTTTTAAAGTATTTTAATAATTGTATTCAAGGTAAATTATTAGTTTTAACATGGTGACAGAGCAACTCTTTGCTCTGTCACCATGTTAAAACTAATAATTTACCTTGAATATAATTATTAAAATACTTTAAAACTTTCCATGCTTGCTGAATGAATAGCTCAATGTTAATTGCCCATGTTGATCAAATTGGCCTCAGGTCAACCATGTGGGAGGAGTTTCGGGCCTGTCCCACTTGGCAATTTTCTCGGCGACTGCCGACATCATTGACTGATGTATCAGGTCACCGAAAAATTCACGGCGTGACGATGTATTGACGTGCGGTGTTTTTTTTTTCAAGTGTCGCAACATTTTGTTTTGTCGCCATTGGATTTTGAAATGTTCAAAATCTTTTGGCGACACAGGCAGTCGGGGTTGGACAGGCTAAATGCAGGAAGATTGCTCCCGATGTTGGGGAAGTCCAGTACAAGGGGTCACAGCTTAAGGATAAGGGGGAAATCCTTTAAAACCGAGATGAGAAGAACTTTTTTCACACAGAGAGTGGTGAATCTCTGGAACTCTCTGCCACAGAGGGTAGTCGAGGCCAGTTCATTGGCTATATTTAAGAGGGAGTTAGATGTGGCCCTTGTGGCTAAGGGGATCAGAGGGTATGGAGAGAAGGCAGGTACAGGATACTGAGTTGGATGATCAGCCATGATCATATTGAATGGCGGTGCAGGCTCGAAGGGCCGAATGGCCTACTCCTGCACCTAATTTCTATGTTTCTATGTTTCTAAAGGATTGATGAAGGATATGTCATGGGATCATTACTATTACTGTAAGGTGCTTGTAAAAGATGAATTTCAACAGAGTTTGAAAGACAAAAAAGTGTGGCTGTCTGCATGCTTGTTTATCAATAAATCCTGTTCCTGATAATCTATCATCAAACATCTTGCTCTTGCATGAAGCTCGCCACAATGATTGGGGGGGGGGGGGGGGGGGGGGGGGGGAGAATGCTGAGTAAGCATCAGGAGGGAGTGTCTATACATGGATTCGAAACCAAGATGATATTGGAGATTTTTTAAAGAAAACCCACTCAGATTTGGAAAGCAACTCTCCTTTGTGGCTCAAGTTTCTATTCTGATGCACACAACAGGCTCCAGTCCCCACAACTTAGCTGATGGGGTCAGGTACAGTGTTCCCGCAGCCGTTCACAAACAGTGGTGGGAGAGAGTCAGAGTGTTCACTCTCTCTTGGGTCTCTTGTGTGAAAGAATTGGCGAGGTTGGCATGAAGCAGTGGCACAAGATGGACTCTCTTTCTGGATTGACAGCCAATTAGAGTAACCAGAGTAAAGTTCAGGGTGCACTACAATTCTAAAACTGAAATCTATGCTGGGGTCAAACTATATTGTCAAAGAATTAAACCAAATTATAAGTGGAGCTCTGTTTTTCAGGATGCTTATACTTAACAGGTAATCTCATCTACTCATCATGGACTTGACGCCCTGGTTTAAAGCCTGCCCTTCGTATCATCTGGTCCACTATCAAGCCAAGCAAGCAGTTCACCCAAAGACTCCCAAGCAAGCTGAGGTCTCCCCACGGATGGAGATGTACCTTGGGCACCTGATCCGTGTTTTGTTTGGGCTCCTCGGTTATTGAGGGCAGCTTCGGTCTGTGCAATTCATTTAGACCGTGAAGATACTGGGCTTCCACCAATCCTGTTGATTGCTGCACGATTGTGGACTTGGTCTGCCCGGCGGCATGCTGAGCGGTCAGCACTGGTTTCCAGCTCTGCTGCTCACACTCCGTGAACTGACCCTCATAACCGGTCAGTGAGGGAGTGCTCCGACTCCGGGTGCCATGCTCCCCAGCCACACTTTTTCTGTCCCATGTTCTGTATCGCCCCAGGTGACACTGGCTGCCGCTCGCTTGCAACACTAAATCTTCCGCCATACCATTATCGTGGCCGAATCCAGCCCATATGGCTTTGGCACAGTTACCCCGTGGCCGGGCAGTGTCATTGTCCAGCTCGTGCTGGGCGTGCTGGAGCTTGATGCCGAATTCTTGCATCAGAAATTGTTGCTTGCTTATGACCTTTGTCAGGGCTTCTCTCTCCAGGGTTAGAGTGGACAGCTTCTTCTGGAGGTCACTCACACTATGTGCTTCTGCCAGCTTTGCCTCGCTGGACTCTACCAGCTGGTGCTTCAGGCTAGTCATCACCTGCCGGCCTTGCTCCACTTCCTCCTGCAGTTTCCAAATCATGACCTCCTGCTCTTGGTCCTGCTTCACTCTCCGGAACAACTGCTCCTGCACCTTCTCCAGCTGCTCTCGCAAGCAGTCAGCCTGCTCTCTCTCCGCGTCGCCCCTCTCGCCCGCAACCTTTCTCTCCGTCGCCAAAGAGTCGCGCTCACTCTGCATGCTGGCCACCACCCTGTCCGCTCTCAGGTTGGCCGACACCAGCTTGTCAACCTGCTGCTTCAGTTCAGCTGCCGTGCGTTTCCCACGCAGTAAGTCATCTTCCAACTTCCTGACCATCACCTGAGAATCGAACTCCCTCTTCTCCTTCTCCTCTATGACCACCTGCATACCCTTCAATCTCTCTATTAAGCCGCAGATTTCCTTTTGCTGCAACTGCATACTCTCCTCTGCCAGTGTCCTCGAGTTCTGAAGCAGACTGGCGTCAGTCCTTAAGATGGTTGAAACGTCTTCAGCACGACTCCAAGCCTGGTTGACCTCATCCAACTTGATCTCCATCTCCTTCGACAGCCGTTGGCTTTTGGCCAACTTGTCCTCCAACTCCGTGACCTTTGCTGCCAACTCTTTTTCCCCACATCTCTTCTCTCCCTCAGCCGCTTCCAGCTTCCCCTTCAAGTTGCTGACTGTGGTGTTGTAGGTCAATGTCCGCTGCACAGCAAGGTCCCGGTCAAAGCGAAGAACCTCCACCTCCTTTTCCAAACTCTGAGCCCGCGATCGAGCAGCGGCACAGTCCCGAGATAGTTGCTCGACCATCACCCTGTAATCTTCCCTTTGCCGTCGGCTGTCCTTCAGCTCATCTTCTAACAGGGTCACCTTCTGCCGATAACCCTCCTCTTTCTTGAGCAGTAGTTCCCTCTCCGCCTGGGCTTTCTCAAGCTTAAGGTCTGCAGCCCCCAACTGCGTCAGCTGCCCGGAAGCATTAAGCTCCACTCCGTTCACCTTCTGTGTGAGACCCCTCATTTCCATCAGCAAGTACTTCAAGTTCTTTTGAGTTTCGTCATTAACCTGGCTCATCTCATTGACCATTTTTCTCAGCCCATCCCATGCGTTCCCTGGAACTCCTCTTCCCACCACTGTCGTCTCATCCTCAGGCCCTTGGAGTAGGTCTCTGATGTAAACTTGCATCAGATCCAGCATTTGTGATATTCTTACCACCTGCTGCACAGTGTCCGTGCTGGAGCCCTCCAGCCCACAAGCCTCGGCAAGGTCCAGCGCATCGTAGTACTCAGGCCCTTGCTGTGCTGGGCGATAATTCTCCTGCTTCAGGTGACCTTCCCATGTGCTCCTCACCAAAGTGATGCAGTCAGGCTCTCTCCCCGGTATATGCAGCTTTCCTCCGTCCTGACCCTCCAGGTTCAATCGCTCCATCTGCTCCAACTTCTCCTCCAGGTTGGCCTTCTCCCTCAATATCCTTTCCAGCTCCACCCTCCACTGACTTGCCTCGAGGTCGGACTTGCTCTTCTCCAGCCTCACTTCTTCCACCGCTTGCCAGTGCTTCGTCCGCTCGCTCTCGGAGTCCGCCCGCAAGCGCGCCAACCGCTGCTCCAGACGACGCTCCTTCTCTCTCAACTGACCCACCTCCTCCACCAGACCTTCTATCTTCACCAAGCTCCAGTCTCCCAAGGTCGGCAGAGGCTGCTGCTGACTGGGAACCCCTAAGTTGGCAGGATTCGCTGGATTCATTTTCTAACACACAAATAAAACCAAGTGCTTAGTGAGTCACAAGCGGGGGTGGGGGTGGGGTGGGAGGGGGGGGGGGGGGGGGGGGGGGGGGTACAGGGAAGGTGCAATGTCAAATTTTGTGAACTGACCACATAAAAATGGGAAAAAAATATTTACTTGCTTAAGTATTCTAAGTAAAAGTAGACACCACAAGTGACTATTATATTCGGCCCCATCACCTTTTAAAAGAAGCATTTTCCCCATTGTTAAACACGGCATCATCCACCTGGTTCAGCTACCCAGCAGTGGTTTGGGGAAAAACAGAAAAACAGCAAGAACACATTCAAATGTGATAACTATGAAGCTTCATGTAAAGTCAACGGTGAATATTTGACTGATTTTTCATTCTCGATCGAGGCACGGTTATAATTAGTTGCCGTTCCCTGGTTGGAAAGGTGACGCCAAACCTTGTTCCTGAACCACGGTAGTTCACGCAGCGAGATTGCTCCCACGATGATGTCCCACCAACGATGGAGGGATGGCCACTCGTGTCCCAAGTCAGGATACGACTTTTACACATGAGAATTAGACAAGCTTTAAGAACTGTTCAAAGACATTTATAAAGAAAATTTACAGCCAGCTGTTAGCCGAGCCTGTCAGAGTTTCCAATGAAGAGGAAAAATAAAACCAAAATGTGCAACTTCAGTGGACACTACTACGAATGTACATGGGTTGAATGCAGATCACTCTCTCCAATAGTTTTGCGAGTCTCTGTTCCAAATAATCGTGACAAACATGTTAATCATAAGAATGACAATTACAGTACCTGTACGTACATGCATTGTTAAATCCACTCCTTTCGTACCCATATTGTAATTGGTGGTATCACAAACACTTGGGTGGTAAAACACATTTGGGTGGCTGAACTACCATCTACCTCATTGGTGACCCTCGGACTGTCCTTGATCGGACTTTGCTGGCTTCACCTTGCACTACATGGCTCAATTGTAATCCTATATTGTCTTGTTGCTGACTGGATAGCACGCAACAAAAAAATTTCACCGTACTTCGGTACACATGACAATAAACTAAACTAAACATGTAAAGGTCATCCTGAAGAACTCAGACCACAGTCTGCCTCCACTCCAACTGAGTACAAGGCTAATCGGAGGGCCCTGGCTTCTACAGAATTGGAGGGAGTTCCTCAAGTAAACAGGCCAGCCCTGGTGAGGGCAGTGTTCTCAGGGCATCTCTCCGATATTATGGTCCACGCTTCAGAGACCTGTACATAGAGCTGCACAGTTCCCAGGGGCATGATACCAGGCAATGCGGCGATCAGCCATTTCCCAGTACCATGCAGCAGTAGTGTGGCATCTCAGAGCCTGAAGCAGTCCAAGTGCTGCACAACACACCACAAAACAGGCTAAACTTGATGCACTGACCAATGAACTAGTCACACTCCGTGGTGAATTACACTCTATGCTCTATTCAGGCAATGAAGGAAACCATCCACATGTTCTGTAATGTTGAACTCAGTGTAAATGCATTACTTTATGCAATTGCAATCCTCCTGAACAAATATTTTGGATTCTCTTATATAGGCTGCGTGGATTTCAGCAAGTCATGGGTGCACCTCTTTGTCTTGGTGGAAACATCCACCATTAATGTTGACTTTTGACAAATCTTTCAACCTGGTTTCAGTTTAGTTCAGTGTAGAGATACAGTGCAGAAAGAGATCGCAACAGAATGGAAATGAGTCGGTCCACTCTCATTTGTTAGATTCATTCAAATCTTTGATTATTTTTAAATTAGTGCAGACAGAAATGCTGTAAAGTGTTAGTGCGCACGCACGCACACATACACACACACCCACCCACACCCATACAAACACTCTGCATGAAATGAAGCAGAATTATGCTTGTAAATTCTGTTTTTGAGGCTGAAACTATATCAGTCAAGAGGAAAAGCAATTATTTAATATTACTGCTTGACTTTTAAACATGAAGTTGCCCATTATGGAATATCAATGACATGGATTATTTTACACATCTGAATGTTGGCCAAATGCGTAAGGTTTACAAAATGTTATGGACACTGATGCTGGATGATACATCAGTTCTAATATTGAAACAAATAAAAATCGGGCAAGATCTTCGATTTAAAAAAAAGACTCAGCAGTAATTACAGCCAAAGGTTGTCCCCACAGAAGCTCAAATTGAAGCCACACCTGATTGTATTGCTACTAATTGCCACACAATCAACGACTGAGGCAAGGATGAGAGCTAGGCACCCAGCTTAGGAAGCAACACCATAGTATTGTCAGCGGGTAGAATCAGAAAGGCTGCTATTACCACAAATAACCGGCAGATGGCAGCATCACACCAGTAATATAAACTCCCGACCACAGACCTGACATTCATTCAACCCCAGCATCCCACTCCCCTATCCCACCCCACTCAACATCACACCAGTGTTGAGCCCAATTCACTCTGAATGGATATAATCTCCATCGCTGTAGTGACCATTTATATATCAAAAATAAACACACCCTCCCTCATGTACAAATTGGACCATTGATTTATATTTTCCAGTTCTGACTTTCAAGCTAGCGACAAGGTTCAGAGATGTTATTGAAATGTTCACTCTGACCAAACCATCAATTCCTTTCACCCCCCACCGTCTCCAATCTCCAACCCTCCTAAATAACGTCTCCAAGCTCCCCCGAAGGACATGGCTGCAGAAGAGCTCGCTCTGTTTTTGACACCTTCTAATTCTTTCCTTTGCATGTTAATAAATGAATCCACAGCTTGCATGGTTTACAGCTGTGGAGGAGAGCAAGAGCCAACCCACTCCTGGCAGTGGCCTTCAGTCCAAGGTGCTTCTCAAGGCTGCTGTAGTAAAGTACACAGATGCTCCCTCCACTGAAAGGGGCTGTCTCACTTGGGCGACCTAATTGGCGAGTTCAGAAGAGTTTGAAAAAATGACATGTTGAAGACCTCCTTCGACTATGTAGAAGACCACCTTCAACCATGTTGCAGACTAGCTTCGACGAACTATGACTAACTTTGGGAAAATTGGACACCGAATAGTGGAGAGTGAAGACGATCTCCTTCGATCTCCTTCGGCTATGATGAAGACTATCTTCGACTACCCTCGATTACCTACGACTAACATGCTGACCTACTACGACTAAACCTACAAGTAAAAAAAGTATCAATTTTTTCCATGGCGATCTTTTTTTACTCACGGGCATTTTTAACATATTGAACAAAACGCCGCGAACTAGCTGAGGTCTCGAGTACGCGGAGACCACTCTCGAGCATTAAGGAGAGTTACGAAGACCTCCTACGACCTCGTGTCGACCATGCTGCGTATACGAGTCGAGGGCAAACTCGCCAGAACTCGCGGATTAGGTCGCCCAAGTGGAACAGGCCCTTTAACTCACATTCCCTGCCTCAAAATGCCAAGAATAATGCTTGGAATCCCTCTTGGTAACAAAGCCGTGTGGCCAATGTCCCAACCTCACGCTCATTAGGCGCTCCAACGTACACAAACTCTGAATACTCTCATTATGAATCAGGATTTTTAAAAAACACCTCGTTGGCTGAAATTCCATTTAGAGCGTGCTAATCTTTCCTCCGTGTTTGTGGCAGTTCTTACCTCTTCGTCCTCTGATCTTTTTAAGGCATCGCTGGCAAACTTCACGTACTGCATCATCAGGGTAACCAGAGCAGTGTAGCGGGTGCGGAGGTCCATGAACTGCAGGGGGACACAATATAATGTGACACCAAAGTTAATGCAGTCCACTGTTTTAAATGCAGCTCGAGCTTCAGGTGGATGAGTGCTTGGGACAATCTGTCAGGAAAGGGTTAATTCCCAACTATTCTCTTCTGAGGTATCCCACATTGGAAAAGTCAAAGAGCTCCTAGCCAGTGCCTCTTAAACAGTGTTTCTTTGCTGTAACGACAGGCCTTGGTCAAGAAATTTCCCGTCACCTCTCACTGAAGCAGGACGGCACAATGGTGCAGCGATAGGGCTGCTGCCTCACAGCGACAGAGACCCGGGTTCGATCCTGACTATGGGTGCTGTCTATGTGGAGTTTGTACGTTCTCCCTGCGACCGCATGGGTCTTCTCTGAGTGCTCCGGTTTACTCGGTCATTCCAAAGATGAGCTCGTTTGTAGGTTAATTGGCTTCTGTAAATTGCCCCGAGCGTGTAGGGACTTGTTGAGAAAGTAGGATAACATGGAACCAGTGTGAATGGGTGATCGGTGTTCAGCGTGGATTCGGAAGGCTAAAGGGTCTGCTTCCACGCTGTATCTCTAAACTAAACTAGTCTAAAGTGTGGAATATCTCAATAACAAGGCTGAACATCCAACGTTTCGAGCCGTCTCTGCCTCGCATGGACTATCACATTAAACTGATCCCTGAATTTCGATAATCAATCCAGTTTATTGGTGTACTGACAGCACAGGTCAAGATAGAAAAGCTGTAGGGGAAATCCTCTTCTTTGAACTAAAGACCAGCTAATTGGATAAGGTGTGGTGGAAAAGTGGAGATTCTTATTTAGCATAGGGCGATATAAACCGAATGAAGGCAGAACAGGCGTCTCAAATTTCCTCATCATTCCCCACCGCAGCTCAATCCAGTTGGCTGAGAATTCTTTGGCACATCGTAGCGCAATAACTAAGTACATGATTAGTAATCATCATTACATGGGTTCCAAATGTTGGTAGCAATGGTTGGCATTGGAATTACTCATGCTCAAAGTATAAGAAACCTGTCTCTAATGAAAGACAAGATCTCCTCAGCTATCTAATTGACTGCCTGCAGTTTATTACACTTGGAGCATTCACCACGTTTGCAGCGCTCAGCTGGCCAGTGCTGTCCTACAATTTAAAGTTCATAAATATAAATCACTGCTCAAGCAAGGACTTACTTATAAAACATTACTTTCCATCCAAGGTCTTTTACTTTATGATGCATCTGGCCTTCGCAGGACTGAAGGCTGCCATTGTGCTTACATTTAATTTGAAAGTATCATCCACTTTGGTCACTGTTTAAGAATAAGGGGTAGGCCGTTTAGGACTGAGACGAAGAAAAACGTTTTCAACCAGAGATTTGTGAATCTGTGGAATTCCCTGCCACAGGAGGCCAATTCACTGGGTACTCATTCGGGATGATCAGCCAAGGGGCTGAATGACCTACTCCTGCATCTACTTTCTATCTTTCTATGTTTCTATGTTTGCGGGGTCCTTGGTTTCTGTTCAATATCACTAAAATGTTTTTCTATTTTAGCTATGTAATTAATTACTTGCAATGACACAGGGAGACTATTCTCCCCATAGGTCCACACTGGCCCACACCAAAGGAATTCCATCAATCCCATTCCCCCTCTCCTATTTTTCTGTGGCCCTGCAAGTTCATTTCACTCACAAAATCAACTCCTCTTTGATTCTTTTGCCACTTACCTGTAATAAGAGGTCATTTTCAGCAGACTATTAACTTACCAGCACATCTTTGTGAAGCGGGCGCACCCAGGTAGAACGTGCAAACTCCCCCCAAACAGCACCCGAGGTCAGAATCGAACCTGGGTCCTTGCAGATGTGAAGCCACCTCACTAACCACTGCACCACCGTGCCACCCAGGGAACTTTACCCAAATCCCTTTTGAGCGTTTCCACTGTCCTTTTGGGTTGAAATTACTCACTGCGCAAAATAAATCCTCACCTCCACTGTGGTTCTTGTGCACTCATCTTAAACCCATGACTTTGGGATAAGAACTACCCTTAATGATGAACGGTGCTCATCTGGATCTTTGAAGGATTTGAACTGTTCCATTATATCTCCCCTTGACTTTCTCTGTTCCATGGACAATAACTAAAGGGTGTCAATGGAATGAGATGAATGAAGTTAACATTGAAGGCCACCTCTTGTACAATGATGTCTGATGAGCTCTGCATCCTTCGCCGCTTGACTGGGGATTTCTGCTGGGAGTCCACCATGGCTTTGTACGTCATCAGCTGAAGCTCATATTCCTGCAATTGAGAAAAAGAGGCAACAGTTTACTTTAAACTCTACAGCAGTATTACCACCAAAACCCAGCTGCGGAACACCAACAACCCCGCTGATGGCAACTCATGTTTCGAACAACCATTATCTCTAACTACTACTGGAGCCAACAGGGCTCAGAGTGTAATTCATTCTTCATCATTCAATGAGGGTCACGGTCATGCCTTCTGGTCGAGTCGCTAACGTTGGTACGACATCAACAGAAAGCCGAGCGCATAATTCCCGCCAAAGACACTGAGTGCTGGTGTAGCTCAGAGGGTCAGGCAGCATCTCAGGAGAAACATGGGTAGGCAACATCTCCTCCCTCACAAATACTATAAATCCGTTAACACCAGTTTATGAAACATTGATTTTTACATGTTCCCACAAAAGATTTGAGTTATAGCTTTACCTTATATTAACAGAAGTAATCCATTTGACTCCAACTGAATTGCCAACTTTACCTTTACAGCAGAGGAATATCCCTCTGAATACTTCTGACATTCGTCCATTTTCCCATGTTTCATTTCAACCTCAGAAGCCAACGTCTGTAAACACAAGGGCATATATTCAATCGTAGTAAGTTGCTAGTTCCTGTATTTCTTTCTTACTTGGTTGAATGGTTGCTTCTGAAATGTTTCCATTCATTCGGTACTGAACGACCATTTAACTAATTTATTTAATTGGACTGTTCAACAATTCAGAATGTAATTAGCAATGTTTCCAAATCTAGCCAGTTCTCATTCAGACCCCGACACACACTCAGAGGGGCTTTGTACACTGGTCACCCAAGCTGGCTAGTTTCTCCCTTACAGTGGACTTGGAGATGTAAGCAGTGAATGTGCTGCACTACACTGAGAGTAATCCAAGTGAACGTACTGTCAGCCTGCCTCAGTCATGATCACATTGAATGGCAGTGCTGGTTCGAAGGGCCGAATGGCCTACTCCTGCACCTATTGTCTATTGTCCCTTAGGGCACAACCTCACATCATGTTATAATCGAGTCTGGGGTGTTCTCTGATTAAATATTTGGGACCAGGTTGGGTCAGCTTGAGCTTGCGATTTATCCAGGTCAGAATAGTCTACTTTGTAAGAAAATAACTTTGAGAAAGTGAATGTATTTGACGTTTCACCTTCATACAGATCAGCAGCATGTTTGAGGTTGTTATGGTCATGGTGATAGACAGATTGGGTGGTTCTGGTCTGGGTCAGACAGTGAATGTTTGGGCTCTGATCTTACTTGGGTTGGCCACAGTCAGCAAGGGTTACAACTTGTATCCAAGCTGACCTCCAATGAGAATTGTTAATCAGCTGGTTATAGACACAAAATGCTGGAGTAACTCAGCAGGACAGGCAGCATCTCTGGAGCAAAGTAATAGGTGATGTTTCAGGTCAGAACCCTTCTTTCGACCTGAAATGGCAACTATTCCTGTTCTCCAGAGATGCTGTCTGATCCGCTGAGTTACTTCAGGTCTATCATCGGTATAAACCAGCATCTATAGTTCCTTCCTATACAATGAGCCGGTTACCTTTTGTTGATGGAGTTCATCTGCGAGGGCTCGGATATCTTCGGGCTGATGTTCTTGCATCTTCTGCTGGGTGGCTTCCATTTCTTGGATCCACCGATAGAGGTCTTTGTTACAGTCTTTGTAGCAGCTCAGGGACGTGCTGATTCCGTCGAGCTCATGCAGTCTGAAAGCAGAGAGTACAACTGCTGGCTTTATCTCTGTAGCACCAACCCACCCAGATCCCATCATTATAATTCCAGCTGAGTGGCAAATGACCTTGATTCCATTGTGCAATACCATACGCTCCATATTTTAAAAAAGGATCTACTGAGTTCCTTTAAATCCACCTTCCAATCATCATTAACCTCGGATTATGGGAATGATGTCCTCGCTGCCCACTCCATCAAGGCATCCCAATTTGGGGATGTCAATTACATTGGCACGTCACGTCCCAAGCCAATTTCCAGATGAAATAACCCCAGATTACTTTCCTTCATCTCAAAAACCTTCCAGCTCTAATGGTACGTTTCTACATCTCCTATGTACCCTCTTGACATCTCATTTTTCTTGTGAGTTGCTGACCAAAACTGTACACTAGTTCTGTCCGAATCATGCTTTTATTTGGTTCACTTTGCGACTCTGCGTTATCTGGGATATTTAGGCCTCGGACAAATAAAAAACGGTGCTGCCTGCATTGCTGTGGGATGCAATAAAGTGTCAAAAGGTGCTGTGTATACACAACTGCTCATCATCCTTAGGGTTATATGAGGTTGTCTTAACATTAGGGCTGTGCTGTGTTTGCCTGGTCCTTGGCTCTTTAATCTTTAGAGATACAGCATGGAAACAGGCCCTTGTGTCCACACCGACCAACGATCACTTGCACTAGCATACTACAGTTCACAGTTACACGGTTTAAGGATAAGGGGGAAATCTTTTAGGACCGAGATGAGAAAAACATTTTTCACACAGAGAGTGGTGAATCTGTGGAATTCTCTGCCACAGAAGGTAGTTGAGGCCAGTTCATTGGCTATATTTAAGAGGGAGTTAGATGTGGCTCTTGTGGCTAAAGGGATCAGGGGATATGGAGAGAAGGCAGGTACAGGATACTGAGTTGGATGATCAGCCATGATCATATTGAATGGCGGTGCAGGCTCGAAGGGCCGAATGGCCTACTCCTGCACCTATTTTCTATGTTTCTATGTTACACTACACTAGTACTATCCTATATACAAGGGACAATTTACAGAAGCCAATTAACCTACAAACCTGTATGTCTTTAGAGTGTGGGAGGAAATTGGAGCACCCGGAGAAAACCTACAGGGATAACGTTCAAATTCCATGCAGACAGCACCCTTGGTGAACAAACCAGGGTCTGTGGCACTGTAAGGCAGCAAATCTACTGTTGTGCCACCATGTCCCCTTGTAGTCTCCTGTAGAACACTACTACTTTCAATCACTAACCAGTAACCAATGCATCATTTTACTGAACAAGTGGGAGCTTTTTAATGAGACACAGCCAATTGTACCGGTTATCGCCAGGACAGACCTGTTGTCAATTTGGGAGTGAATGCTCTCCCATCTCTCAGCCAACTGAACGGCCTTCTCCTTGTGCCAATCCATGTCCATGTCACGCTCGTTGTGGGTCCTCAGCATCCTCTCGCTGACAGCCTTGCCTTTCTGCAGCTCGTCTTCGAGCAAATGGAAGACTTCCCGCTTCTCGTCCACCTCAGTGCGCCATTGCTGGTGAGGAGTTAAACGCAGCAGCAGTGAGTATACATGTAAACACTGGACTCACTGTGGAGCTCCAGGGGTGACATTTTCATTCATGGATTAAAGGGATCTGGGCTTCACAGGCTGAGCCAGCATTTATTCTCCCGTCCATAATTGCCCTTGAGAAGGTGTTGGTAAACTGCCTTGTTGAACCGCGGCAGAACTTGAAGTGTGGGAGAGAGTTGCAAATGGTGCAGGTAAAGGAACAGTAAAATAATTCCAAGACAGGATTGTGGGTGGCTTAATATTAGGAATGCATTCTAAACGGTAGACTGAGCGAAGGTGCCATTTATCGTTGGGCCAAAACTAAAATCTTGCAGACTGTCCGATAAGGTATACAGGGAAAAAATCAATTTACCGAAAGAGTGGAAAAGATGTGTTACAGAGTTGTAACAGATAAAACCATAGGTGACACGAAGAGAAGGGTGCAGGGCTGCCGTCAGGTAGAGAAGCTGGGATAGGGGGAGGTTGCAACAATGAACAATGACAATGAAATGACAATGTTATAATATTCTATGTAACGTTTCCAAGTTTCAGGATGTGGGAAGATAACTTTTCATTACCTTCAGTGTATTCTGCAGAGACCGAATGGCCTCTGGGTCAGGGGGCACCGCATCCTCCTCTCCCAGTTTGGTCTCATACTGCTTAACAAGAGCCTCTGCTCCTTGAGTGTTTTTAACAATCAGATTGACAGTCTTCAACCTGCGGTTGGAAACAAAGCTCGTTTTAGGCTTCTGCTGAAAACAGTTGTCAACCCTCCGTAATATTCAGAGGTCCCCCTGCCATTGTCGTGGGAAACTTCATTTGTGGTCACACTGATCAACAGAACACGAATGCCATTAGTTTAGAGATACAGCGCAGAAACAGGCCCTTCTGCCCACCGAATCCGGGCCGACCAGCGATCCCCTCACGCTAACACTATCCGACACACACCAGGGACAATTTACAATTGTACCAAGCCAATGACGTCTTTGGAGTGTGGGTGGAAACTGGAGCATCAGAAGAAAACCCACGCAGGTCACGGGGAGAATGTCCAAACTCCGTGCAGACGGCACCTGTAGTCAGAATTGAACCCGTGTCTCTGGTGCTGTAAGGCAGCAACTCTACCGCTGCGCCACCATGCCTCCCTTGTCAAAAGATAATATTTTGGTGCATGTCGAACCCAAAGTTACCTGGTCAGAGATTTAGTGCAGGGAGAATGCTGCCATCCCTCTCAGAGCACAGCACCATTTTTGTTCCCTCAGGAACGCCGGGTGCAAGGAGAGCCGTTGACTTCCTTCCTTGTGCTGACTATTGTGGATTCACAGTGGCCGCACACATGTGGAGAAGGGCCTCAGACTTGAAAGATTAACTCTGTATTTCTTCCCGCAGATGCTGACTGGTCTGCTGAGTGTTTATAGAGCTAACTGTGTTTTTATTTCACCCCAATGTTGAGTCTATCTCTCACCCCCCAGCCCTTCCCCCCTCAAAAACAGAGGGGCACAAAACAAAACCACCAACAATTGTTTGTGAATTTGATCAGAGACAACTCCTGAATCTAAAGCCACCGCGCTCGGTTCCAGACAAAAACAATGTAAAGCAAACCGTCAGCGAAATCTATAATGTCATCTATAATGATAGATATAGCTCAGATACTTTCACCCACCTGAAATGGAGAGTTATTCAGTGACTAAAATAATGTGCAGAACAAGAAAATATGCACAAGATTTTCTGGAAACACAATCGCACACACATTATAAACTAGGCTTAGCTTTTAATATAAATTATATTCTGTAAAGTTGTAAGCCCTTTGCAACTCAAGGCACCGGGCACATTGGACAACAGTGGGCATTCCTGGACAAACTGAACTGTCTGTGATGGATGGACCCTTCTTTGCCCAGCATGCACAGAGAGAGAGAAACCACTCTGCCTCTGTGATGGAAAGGTTTCATGGCTCTGACCCAGGGGTAGATAGGGTTTCATGCCATTATGGAGACAATGGGTGAAAATTCCCTTTTTGTATCTAATTTGTTTGTGCCATGACTTTTACAAAGATGCAAAATTAAAGTACAGTTAATGCCAGTCCACCAAAGTGACCATGGCTTGCAAGTCTCATTAATTTCCAAATGAAAAGCAGTACAAATTATTGCACCGTCAGTTGGTCTAGGAAGATGACATTTGTGAAGTTTGAAGCCTTACTTTTCCAAATAAATAGAGGAGAGTGAGTGGACTTGATTGAGATTCTGCAGCACGACACTCAGCTCGGTCCGCAGGGTCGGAGCTGAAGATGAAGAGGCCTGGCCAAAGAATTTATCGCATTTCTCCGTTACTTTCTCCAGATCCGCAATAAGCTCCTCCAGTTCACTCTTTAGCTTCTGGTGAGAGAAAGAGGCAAATGCAATCAGTCATAAGTTCGATGGGCAGAATGAGGTCATTTGGCCCATCATGCCTACTCCACCTTTCAATCGTGGATGATCTATCTTTCCCTCTCAACCCCATTCTCCTGCGCCTCATAACGCCCGACACCCGTACTAATCAAGAATCTGTCAATCTCCATCTTAAAAATATCCATTGACCTGGCCTCCACAGGCAATTCATTCCACAGATTCACCATCCTCTGACTAAAGAAATTCCTCCTCATCTCCTTTCTAAAGGTATGTCCTTTTACTCTTAAGGCTATGGCCTCTGGTCCTAGACTCTCCCACTAGTGGAAACATCCTCTCAACATTCACTGTATCCAGGCCTTTCACTCTATCTTCAGGCTGACTATTACAGATCAACTGACTCTAAACTCTATCCAGTCCTGTGCAGTAATTGAGTATTTACAGTGCTGGGTTATTTACCTACAAATCGCAACTACAAATCCCATTGGGCATGGATTGGAGTTAGAACATAGTTCAATTAAAAAATGGAAATTATTATTATTACTATTTGCTGGAATCAGCAAGAAGTGATAATAAGTGAAGATAGATACAAAATGCTGGAGTAACTCAGTGGGTCAGGCAGCATCTCTGGAGAAAAGGAGTAGGTGACGTTTTGGGTTGAGACCCTTTCAATGGTGGATCATTGTACAAGCCCAGTTGATTTACAAATATATCTTTGGGATAGAAAATCTGCCTTCCTTCCCCTAGTGAATAAGAACCTCTTAAATTCTCCCTAATAAGCTCTCCTGTCATATTACTTTGTAATGGACAACAAATGCTGCCTTGACGTGTAAGGCCAGTATCTAGAGTGACTAAGTCACTTTAACATTGTGTGAAACTTTAAGAGTAAAATTACTAGACAGCAACTCTGTAAAGTTTTTTTTTAAAGATATTAATCTAGCGCTACCCAGCTGCGGGTTTCCAAATGTCGGGTTGCGCGAGATCTCCTCACACTGACCTCTTGCTCGGAGATTCTCTGCACGCTCTCCTGCAGATCGTCACGCTCGAGCGGGGTCCGGATCTGGCGGATCAGCCGCTTCTCACAGTTCTCCACCCGGAGGCGGATGTTCCGCAGCTCGGAGATGAACAAGTTGCAGGTCGACTCCTCTTGTTCCTCTGTTTTAGTGGGGAGATGAAAACAGTTAACGTTTCATTTGTCAGTGAAAGCCCAATGTCCGAAACATCTCAGAGCTCATTCCTCTCTCTTTGTAATCAAGCATCGGGATCTTGGTGGGAATGGGGTTAAGCAGCCAGTCCCAATCCCTCCCCAGTCCCTCCTGTTCCCAGAACAACTTCCAAGCTTTTCTCAATCCTCTTACACATTCCACTTCAGTTGTCCGTCCTGCAAATAAACATCAATGATTATTTCACCCATTGCTCCATGAGATCAGCTGATGTTGTTGGGTGGTTGGTTCCAGATGACGAGACTAAGAGTTGACCAGGGGAGGGAGGGATGTTGTCATCTTGCAAACTGGCTGCTTTCCCCATTACCACCAAAAGTGTTGGTTTGTGTGAAATTGGAGCAACAAGGACTTTGGAAATTTATTCCAAATCCCTCGGTCTGGAATTTACAAATGACCCCTCTCCTCACCTTGACCTTCAGCTGGAATACCTTGAACGGCTCCAGGTTTTCCACTGACGTTGCACCAAAGATCCATCAGGAACATGGCAGGGTTATAGACTCTGCCCCCACAGCGTTACTCTGCAAGTCCTGAGCTAAGGAGCTTGAGTGACTGTCCTGAGCTAAGGAGGGTGCAGTCAAAAGGGGAATTGATTTACAGAGGGAATTTAATAATAACCACTGATCTATTTGCTA
Source organism: Amblyraja radiata (assembly GCF_010909765.2). Classification (NCBI taxonomy): domain Eukaryota; kingdom Metazoa; phylum Chordata; class Chondrichthyes; order Rajiformes; family Rajidae; genus Amblyraja; species Amblyraja radiata. The sequence goes on from NC_045960.1 coordinate 95,605,273, forward strand.
GTTGTGCATGGTGCAGTGTCACATTCAGAGGGCTTTGGGTTAAGTGCCTAAAAGGTACTGTCTCAGATGGTGAGGGAATGGGGAGAACCACTGAATGGTCAGAGATAACTCATGGATACTGCCAAGAATTTCACTTCATGCCCCAGCCACTGGGTTCCCCTCAAATGGGTACAGGAGGTGTAAGAGTTGAACATGAAAACTCGCTCGAATTTAGAAGATTGAGGGGGATCTTATAGAAACGTACAACATTCTTAAGGGGTTGGACAGGCTAGATGCAGGAAGATTGTTTCCGATGTTGGGGAAGTCCAGGACAAGGGGTCACAGTTTAAGGATAAGGGGGAAATCTTTTAGGACCGAGATGAGAAAAACATTTTTCACACAGAGAGTGGTGAATCTGTGGAATTCTCTGCCACAGAAGGTAGTTGAGGCCAGTTCATTGGCTATATTTAAGAGGGCGTTAGATGTGGCCCTTGTGGCTAAAGGGATCAGGGGGTATGGAGAGAAGGCAGGTACAGGATACTGAGTTGGATGATCAGCCATGATCATATTGAATGGCGGTGCAGGCTCGAAGGGCTGAATGACCTACTCCTGCACCTATTTTCTATGTTTCTATGTTTCTATGTAAGACCCTTCTTCAGAATGAGAGTCAGGGGAAAGGGAAATATAGATGGTGATATGGGACAATAAATGAAAGATCCACAAAAAGGAAGGATGACCTATTTTCTATGTTTCTATGAATGTTAGCCCTGGAAAGATACAAAATGCTGGAGTAACTCAGCGGGTCAGGCAGCATTCCTGGAGAACATGGATAGGTAAATGTTCAGGTTGGACCCTCCTTCAAACTGATTGAAGGGTTCTGTCCCAAAACGCCACCTATCCATCTTCTCCAGGGATACTGCATGACCCGCTGAGTTACTCCAGCATCTTGTGTCTTTCCATGGTAAAGCAGCATCTGCAGTTCCTTTTTTCTACATGAATGGTCTACATGAATGGTAGCCCTACTTTTGGTGAAGTGTTTTAGGCAGAACATGTTCATAGCAGGTTTGAGAGGAGTGTTCAGAATTAGGAGATGGTTTGATCAAGGAGAAACTGTTTTCATTGGAGTCAGAGTGAATGATGAAGGAATCAAATGCCACATGAGGAGATTTTTAACCATAATGCAGTGGTCTCTTGTTGCCAGGAATGCAATGCTTGAAAGGGTGGAGAAAGCAGATTAGCACTAATGTCCACAAGTGAATAAATACATACATGAATAAAAATTCACAGCGCAGTAGGAAAAAGCATCGTGTTGCAAGCCATCCCGGGTAACGGACTGGTTCCAATTTTACAGATGTCCAAAAATCAAACCAAGAAATACACAACAATCACTCGAAATGGCACCATACCTCCACAGCATTGTAATGAATGACATCAAAAGCACATGACTGATGAAAGAGAACAACTGCTAAAAGTGTAGACTGGTTGTGCCGCTTGTAGGAATGAATACGTGTAGGTACGTTGGACTTTGCAGTTTAATAATATTATGGGAGCTCGATCGCGTGAAGGGGTGTGTTGGCTGCTGGTAACGCAGTGATGGCCTCCACTTAGATAGGGCAAAACATAACGGATCAAATTAGCTCCGTGACGGACCACTATGATTTTACAAACCTACCTCTTTCTGCCGACTTCAGTAGATCTTCATAATATTGTTTGCAGAACTGGACTTCCCTCTCCAGTTGGGTTCCGTCAGTGACTGAGAAGGCCTCGGACTCCTGACTGTCCTCCAGGAAGTCATTGAGGTGGACCTGTAGGTTGCTGAGCACCTGCTGATGCTCTCCTGGCAACATGGTCTTTATCTGTGTAAAGGCAAAACACATGATGTGAAGATCATAGCAAATGAAAGGTCCAGAGCTTCCTTTGGCTCTTCAATTACAGATAATCACTCTGTCCTGTTCACAGACTGCCCAGCACAGCTACAGCCCTTTTAGCCCATAGGTGTGGACTTGCACATTGCTTCCCCTCAACCACTTCATCTAACCACTTCAACACATTCTCTCTCCACCATGTCCAACGCTGATAATAATCTATATTTACCCACTCTGCCTCAATCGTTCCTTACTGGAGTGTGCTACGCATCCGAATATTCCACCAGCTCAAGAGGTTTTGTGCAATTTGATGAAAATCTCATTATATTTTCGCAACACTTCGGAGAATTTGGACTAGTGCTTAAGTGCGTCAAATTTTCATAAGGTCAGAAGTAATAGGACCAGAATTAGGCCATTCAGCCCATCAAGTTGAGTCTAGTTGAGTATAGGAGCAAAGAGGTCCTTCTGCAGTTGTACAGGGCCCTGGTGAGACCACACCTGGAGTATTGTGTGCAGTTTTGGTCTCCAAATTTGAGGAAGGACATTCTTGCTATTGAGGGAGTGCAGCGTAGGTTCACCAGGTTCATTTCCGGGATGGCGGGACTGTCATCTGTTGAAAGAATGAAGCGGCTGGGCTTCTATACACTTGAATTTAGAAGGATGAGAGGGAATCTTATTGAAACGTATAAGATTATTTAGGGATTGGACACACTAGAGGCAGGAAACATGTTCCCGATGTTGGGGGAGTGCAGAACCAGGGGCCACAGTTTAAGAATAAGGGATAGGCCATTTAGAACAGAGATGAGGAAAACATTTTTCACCCAGAGAGTTGTGAGTCTGTGGAATTCTCTGCCTCAGAAGGCAGTGGAGGCCGATTCTCTGGTTGCTTTCAAGAGAGAGTTAGATAGAGCCCTTAAAGAGTCAGGGATATAGGGAGAAGGCAGGAACAGGCTCTACCAGCTGCGCCACTGTACTGTTCTGACAAGGTATTCCAACCAATAGACAATATGGCCATTCGGCCCTTCGAGCCAGCACCACCATTCAATGTGATCATGGCTGATCATCCCCAATCAGTACCCCGTTCCTGCCTTCTCCCCATATCCCCTGACTCCGCTATTTTTAAGAGCCCTATCTAGCTCTCTCTTGAAAGCATCCAGAGAACCTGCCTTCACCTCCCTCTGAGGCAGAGAATTCCACAGACTCACAACTCTCTGTGAGAAAAAGTGTTTTCTCGTCCCCGTTCTAAATGGTTTACTCCTTATTCTTAAACTGTGGCCCCTGGTTCTGGACTCCCCGAACACAACAAAGAATGGAGCAAAGGGAATCCGTGCCACGCTTCATGAAGTATTTACCGAGGCAACGTTCCAGGCTCGGATGGTGGAGATTTCATTCATCAGGTAGTGCCAGGACACGATGCTCTTCATGTTAATGTGGGACTGATGCCAGAGAGCCAGGACATTCTGATAGAGTTGCTCAATCCTAGGAGAAGAAAAAAAGGCGAAGGTTCACTTATCATGCCATTTTGCAATTGGGAGTAATTTAATTAATTCCGACTAGGAATGCGAACGCACTGTGGGAGTGAACTCCTCTACCAGCAACTGAGTCTCAACGTCAAAGTAATTTTGGATACTGTTCTGGTTCATTGACCATCAAAGCACCTTTCAGTGTGTTTGAACCAGAAGCCTTCTCAATATTTCAGACCACCACTCGCCTGTCACACTGGGTTTCGCATCAGTGAAGTGACTAAGGAGAGCTGTGTTATCAGGAGAATCTTGTTATAGATGGGATGTCATAGCAAGGCTGGATCTGCCTGGTGCGATGTAATTGATAACTGAACTTCCCCCAACCCACTACATAACAAGGCACATTAGTGATTCAGGTCACTACTGCCTATGAAGGGATTGCAGTGTGAAAAACAGATTCCCCATGCAGATAGTCAAAGACTTCAAAAGTATCTTGGCTTTGTTCCCTTTTTAATGGAAAGTTTGCAAATGGTGCTGCATTATGTGAAGCATGAAAACGCCACTGTACCACGCAGATACAGACACCACATAAGGGAAAACGAACATCACGATTATCAGTATGCCCAGCCAAACAGTGAAAGGGACTTAAGGTACACAAAATTGCTGGAGAAACTCAGCGGGTGCAGCAGCATCTATGGAGCGAAGGCAATAGGCGACGTTTCGGGCCGAAACCCTTCTTCAGACTGATGGGACTTCTCTGAATGTTTGTGAAAGGGACTTCTCTGAATGTTTGTGGTTTGGGTCAGTTCCTCATCAGACCACATGGTGGCCCCCCATTCCCATGTAAACACTGGCAATGGTTTCTAACTCAGCAAGAACCTGGGATTCGTATGAGTCTCAAGTCTTGTCAGAGGCCTTTGTATAATGAAACATTTTTGAAGAGGATTCCGCGTTGAAGGGGCCACAATAGCCACATACGCGCAGCAAAACCAGATATACTACTGTGATAGACACAAAATGCTGGAGTAACTCAGGGGGCGAGACAGGCAGCATCTCTGGAGAGAAGGAATGGGTGACATTCCGGGTCAAGACCCTTCTTCCTTGATAATTACTACTGTGATAACAACTACATGATCCATGTTGGTGGGATAAATATTGACCTCAGGATCTAGGAGAGAACTCCAAGCCTGGAGCAATACGATCAGAAGATATATGAGCAGAATTAGGCCATTCAGTCCATCAAGTCTGCTCCACCATTCGATCATGGCTGATCTATTTTTTCCCTCTCAGCCTCATATCCCTACCTTTGCCCCGTAATATTTCACATTAATCAAGAACCTAGCAATTTCCATTTAAAAAATACCCAATGACTTGGCCTCCACAATCACCTGTGGCAATGAATTTCGCAGATTCATCTCTGCTCAACAGTATAGCAGCCTTCAGGCTGGAGGGCCTAGATTTTCAGTTTAAAAGGGAACAACTCTCCAAACAGGTTTGAGCGGCCCCAAGGCAAGCCTTCCGTAAATGGCAATTTGTAGAGTGTCAGTGCCAGTAAGGCGACGTGTCTAAAATCTCCATTTTAAAGCCACGCTCTCTCCCATGAATAACAAATGCAGCCACTAAATTTGTCCACATGGGACACCCGCTAAAAGGCCAAATGCACCATTGCCTCTTCTATCTTCCATGCTTCTCCAGCTAGGTGGAGTACCCCGCTAGGTGGAGTACCCGCTAGGTGGAGTGCCCCGCTAGGTGGAGTACCCCGCTAGGTGGAGTACACGCTAGGTGGAGTACCCCGCTAGGTGGAGTACACGCTAGGTGGAGTACCCGCTAGGTGGAGTACCCGCTAGGTGGAGTACCCGCTAGGTGGAGTACACGCTAGGTGGAGTACACGCCAGGTGGAGTACACGCTAGGTGGAGTACCCGCTAGGTGGAGTACACGCTAGGTGGAGTACCCCGATGGAGGGAATGGTGCTTCTTCCAGCATCGTGTCTGGCAATGACTGGGGTGTAGGTTGGTTTGGGGAGAGGGGAACCTACTGGAGAAGTCAAGTAAACCATCTTTTATTCAGCAATCAGGGTCTACTTCAACTGTGCACTACAGCAAACAGTCGACAGAATCGACTTGAAAATCACCTCCCTCCATCCCTCCCCCCCCCCCCCCACACTCAATTGCAGCACCCTCCTGATAAAAGCGGACTGATTTCTCCAGTAAACGAGGGATGGTTGCTGCTGTAAAACAAGCCCAGTCACTGCGTGACAGGAATGATTAAGAAGGGAGTTTCCTAATCTGTGCCCTGTGAGCTAGAGACATTTGATTGTAATGTGAAAACAACAGGCCTCTCCTTACCGGCTTGCCATCTCGACGGCCTCTTTATTTGGCGGTGGAACTAAAAAGCAAACGGACGGAACCATGGCCTCGTTCCCAGTGGGGCTGATGACCTTCCACTTGGCTCGGTGCGAGTTGTTTTCCAACAAACATTCATCTTCCTTGTAAATAGTTATCTGTTCAAATAAGAGAATTAGTGGAGGACTTGTGCAAACTCACACCACAGTAATGTTTGAACTTAAGGGCCTGTCTCACGAGCATGCGACCTGCATGCGGCAAGCGCGACCAAACCGGAAGCAGGGGCCGCGCGGAGGTCGAGTGAGTGACGTGAAGTTCGAGCGGAGTCCGCGGGAAGTTCGCGCGTGACATACAGCGTCAAGACGCTGCATACGGCGTTGAGACGCTGCGCACGCCCGCCGAGGCAGTGCGTACGGCGTCGAGGCGGCTGCGGGCCGGCAGGCCGTTGCCGCGCGGAATTTTTGAACACGGTCATTTTTTCGGAGCCCCGCGCGTTGTCGGTACCAGCTCCGCACAACTCCGTACGGCTCAAGCGACCACGTTAGGTCGCGCTTGCCGCATGGAGTCGCGTGCTCGTGGGACAGTCGCGCTTGCCGCATGGAGTCTCGTGCTCGTGGGACAGGCCCTTAAGCCACACAATGAGAAATTAGGAGGAATTGGGAGGTGTAGCCGGTTAAATAGGTAGATTTTTGAAAGTTATTCTAAATGAGGAAAGAGAGTTGGAAAGGTTTACGGTGGGAATTTCAGAGCCATGAACTCAGGTAGGTGACGACACCAATGGAGCAGACAAAACGGGGGACAATAATAGGCCAGAATTAACCAGATATTTCAGATGAATATACTATAAGGTTGAAGGTGGCTGATGAGGCAGAATTTTGCCTAATTTTCATTAAAGTGTTTCTAACCTCGATTTGTTTGTAGTCACAGATGGCTTTGATGGGGATGGAGATCCTGATGGGATTTTCATGATTCCTGGGCTTCAGCTGCACGATTGTCTTTGCCCGACTCATGAGACTTGCTACGTTACTCTTGTACTGAAGCAGCTGTTCTTTCTCATCCTAAAATACACAAAATAATCCATTAAAGCAGAGGAGGAGTGAAGTTCTTTCATGATTGCACTTCCTTTATTTCAGACAAGTTGACTTGATTTTAACAGATGAAACTCACAAGACTGCCTCTGAATTCATCCAGCCTGCACAGATGTCATGTTTCATGCAGATTCAACAAGACAATTTGTGCCATCAGAACCTTAAATTCCAAACCATGAGCTCCATCAGAAAGCTTGTCCCTCGTGTATTACCAGTGACAAGGTACAGTTTGATTGATTGAAAAATACAGCATGGAACCAGGCCATTCGGCCCACCGAGTCCATGCTGACCGTCGACCGGTTCATATTAGTTCTATGTTATCCCACTTTTGCATCCACTCACTACACATTAGGGGCAATTCACAGCGGACTTTCAACAGCCAAACCCGAATGGCTTTGGGATGCGAGAGGAAACCGGAGCATCCTGAGGAAACCCACACTCTCACGGAGACAGCACCCAAGGTCAGGATCGAACCTGGGTATCTGGTGCAGTGAGGCAGCAGCTCTACCAGCTGTGCCACTGTACAGCCCAAAAGACAGCTCGTCATTATCTTTGCCAACTGGGCTCCAAAAACTCTGGACCTCACATATACTTGTACAATGTATCTTGGTTCTTGGTTTCTTGGTTCTCCAAAATATTCCATATGGAATTTAAACTGGATGTGGTGAAGGGAGGGCTTAAGCCAGAAAGGGTTATTGGGAAGAAAGAGCTACCTTAAATTTAGTTGCATCTGGTTGGGTAACTATGGTAGGGTGGAGATTATTCCATGCTTTAATTGTGCGGGGGGAAAACAAATTGCTGTACACATCTGTCTTGGTAGCTGGAATCACAAATTGGATCAAATGCCCTCGTCTGCTCCTAATTGGTTTGGGTTTGGTGTAGGTCTTGTAATCTATGTCAAGCTGACCATTTAACATTTTGTAAAAACAGGTAAACGGTGAGCTTCACGTCTGTCTTGGATGGGGTTCCACCCCAGAGAATTCATGCACTCCAGAGTTCACTTAATTAAACATGATGTTCCGGATCTAATGAAGCAATCTTTGTTGCTGGTTTAATTTAGTCCGCGCCGGCCTGTGATCACCGCTGCGCATTAACACTATCCTAAGCACCATTGACAATTTACAAATTTACTGAGGCCAATGAACCTATAAACCTGTACGCCTTTGGAGTGCGAGAGGAAACCGGAACACCCAGAGAAAACCCACGCTGTCCCGCGGAGAATGTATAATCTCCGTACAGACACCACCCGTAGTCAGGATTGAACCCCCGGTTTCTGGCGATATAAGGCAGCAACTCTCCTGCTGTGCCACCGTGGCACCCCCCAATCTCCCTGTTATCACCCTCAAATCCCTGTATTTCCTGTCTGGTTACTCTGTTGGTGCTGCTTGCATCAGTTTGGGCCTCACCATGGAATCCTGAACCAGATCCTCCAGTCTCACCAGGCTGCTGGATTTGTCACCATTGTACTTCCTCTTGATGGTCTCCTGCAGGTTCCTCATGTAGTCCATGGATTCTTTGGCATCATTGTAAAACTAGAGAAGGCAACAGAAAGGGAGTGTGATGAGAGAGGCAGCGCACGGCTATCCTGGCCTCCGCTGGCGGGAAGGATCCGTCCGGACACTTACCTCAAAATAGGTCGCATTTTCTTTCAGATGTCTCTCGACGCAGGAGCAGAGCTGCAGAATCCAGCTCCATTGGGTCTGCATGGCGGCTTTGAAAGCCTGGGGAAAGAAAACACAAGAGCTGAACTCCAGGCTCACCGGTGACCAAGACCAAGAGGAGCAGCGTGAGCAGGCTGGCTGAATCCCAGCCAACACTTACTTACCTCAATGGTCGACCGAGCAGGGTGCCGGTGAAAGAGCAGCTTATCTGCCATTTCCTGCACAGACCTCATGAGGACGTCTTTGTCTTCCAGTTCTTGCATCAGTTCCTGTCATGGTGAAGACAATAAAGTAAATCTTGTCAGGACAATATAGAAACATAGAAAATAGGTGCAGGAGTAGGCCATTCGGCCCTTCGAGCCTGCACCGCCATTCAATATGATCATGGCTGATCATCCAACTCAGTATCCTGTACCTGCCTTCTCTCCATACCCCCTGATCCCTTTAGCCACAAGGGCCACATCTAACTCCCTCTTAAATATAGCCAATGAACTGGCCTCAACTACCTTCTGTGGCAGAGAATTCCAGAGATTCACCACTCTCTGTGTAAAAAATGTTTTTCTCATCTCAGTCCTAAAAGATTTCGCCTTTATCCTTAAACTGTGACCCCCCTTGTTCTGGACTTCCCCAACATCGGGAACTATCTTTCTGCATCTAGCCTGTCCAACCCCTTATGAATTTTGTACGTTTCTATAAGATCCCCCCTCAATCTTCTAAATTCTAGCGAGTACAAGCCGAGTCTATCCAGTCTTTATTCATATGAAAGTCCTGACATCCCAGGAATTAGTCTGGTGAACCTTCTCTGTACTCCCTCTACGGCAAGAATGTCCTTCCTCAGATTAGGAGACCAAAACTATATGCAATACTCCAGGTGTGGTCTCACCAAGACCCTGTACAACTGCAGTAGAACCTCCCTGCTCCAATACTCAAATCCTTTTGCTATGAATGCTAACATACCATTCACTTTCTTCACTGCCTGCTGCACCTGCATGCCTACTTTCAATGACTGGTGTACCATGATACCCAGGTCTCGTTGCATCTCCCCTTTTCCTAATCGGCCACCATTCAGATAATATGTGGATGATCAGCCATGATCACATTGAATGGCGGTGCTGGCTCGAAGGGCCAAATGGCCTCCTCCTGCACCTATTGCCTATTGTCTATCATCTATTGTCTATAATAAAAAAACTGAAGCACAGAGGAAACAAAACTAGATAGACACAAAAAGCTGGAGTAACTCAGCAAGACAGGCAGCATCTCTGGAGAGAAGAGATGACGTTTCGGATCAAGACCCTTCTTCAGACTTCAGGTTCCTACCCGAAACATCACCCATTCCTTCTCTCCAGAGATGCTGCCCGTCCCGCTGAGTTACTCCAGCTTTTTGTGTCTATCGGTTTAAACCAGCATCTGCAGTTCCTTCCTAAACAAAACTCCCATGTTGGCCCCACATTGGGAGACGGGTGTTTACAGCTGACTGTTCATACACTAATCAAGAGGAACACACTTACTTCTGTGGCACGACGCTGCGATATAATACGATATGATAGAACTTTATTTATCCCAGGAGGGAAATTGATCTGCCAACGGTCATAGAAACACAAAATACATGAAACATGAAATTAAAGTGACGAGTTGAAAGGATTGGGGATGTGCAAAGATTGGGGGGGAAGGGAGGGGTCAGTCAGTCTCAGTCTCAGTCTCAGTCTACCCCACGGGTAGGTTGGAAGGTTCCCTTTCAAAACCCAGCCAGCTCATGGAATGAGCATCAGTGATCTAGTGGCACTACTCTGAGGGCAGCTCAGCCCAAACACCTATACATCGACCAACACCACCTCATCTCACCTTGTTGTGCCAGCTGTCTGCTATAGTTCCAACGTTACAACAGTAATTGCACTCCTGAGGCAATCTACTGGTCTCCAAATAATTCCCAGTCATGAAGGGCAACATTTTGTTTTAGAGTAGCAGTTTTGAAATTCTACACGCATCTCCCCTTCTAGAAACAAACCCTACAAACTGGCAGTCTTGCCTACAAGGATTACGTACGGCGTGGTACTCTTTCTTTCGCAACATGCTGGAGTTCCTATCACTCCAGTCGTACGCCACCTCCTCTTCCTCCTTCTCGTTCAGCCAGATCAGCTCAGTGGTTGCTCTGGACACAAAGCTATGCAGACTGTCAAGCTGAGTGGCTCGGTCTCTGGAAGTGTCCTTCATGTGCGAGAAGGATGAAAAGAGCACACAGTTAAAACTCAATTCAAGCACTCATCCGAGTGTGAAGACAGAAGTGACGACAATGTCTCACCAAAAGCTTCCGGTACTGGCTCTCTAAAGCTCTCAGCTTCTCCGAGTAACTGTCGCTGAATGGTGGAGTCATTTGTCCCTAGTTCAGAGAGAAATATTCACATTATTACTGTGGGGGATTGTAAACATTTTTAAGATTTAAAATATATTTTTTTTAAATGTTAAATGTGAAAAGTAACATTCGCCGAGTGGTGGAATAGTTTGTCCCTAGTTGAAAGAGAAATCTTCACATTATTACTGTAAGGGGATTGTCAAATTTCAAAACTAAACAAGATTTAATCCTACCACTGAATGTTTCACACACTTGACAACAACCAGCCCTCGTCATCATTCAAGATAAAAATGCTATGACTAAATATAGAAGACTGGTACATCATTAGAAAGAGTTTATCGAGCCATAAAGCAGTGAGCAAAGTAATGTGGGCCCATTGTGTTGCTGTACGCTCCTTCATACAGCTGTTTACTGAGTCCTATTCCCTCTTCCCTCTCTCTGCCCCAAACTTTACTTTTGGACCCACTTTACTGTAGAGATACAGTGGGGAAACAGGCCCTTCAGCCCTTCCACACTAGGGACAATTTACAATTTACAATTTTACCAAAACCAATTAACCTACAAACCTGCATGTCTTTGGAGTGTGGGAGGAAACCGGAGCACCCAGAGAAAACCCACGCGGTCACAGGGAGAACGTACAAACTCAGTGCAGCCAACACCCGTAGTCAGGATCGAACCTGGGTCTCTGGTGATGTTATGCGCCTGCCCCACTTAGGAAACCTGAACGGAAACCACTGGAGACTTTGCGCCCCACCCAAGGTTTCCGTGCGGTTCCCGGAGGTTGCAGGTGGTTGCCGGAGGTTGCAGGTAGTGGAAGCAGGTAGGAAGACTGACAAAAACCTCCGGGAACCACCTGCAACCTCCAGGAACCGCACGGAAACCTTGGGTGGGGCGCAAAGTCTCCAGAGGTTTCCGTTCAGGTTTCCTAAGTGGGACAGGGGCATTAGGCAGCAACTCTACCGCTGCGCCACCGTGCCGCCCACTTCTTCAATGAGGCTACAATATGCAAGACCCCACAATACTTATGCTATGACTAAAAGCTGGTAGACTATAAGCTGGTATACATGTATAAATCCCCACAAATCTGTTTAGCTTCCAGAGAAACAAATTAAAATTCTGACAATGAAATATGATTTTGCTATTAACGGTTACCTCTGCGGCTCTGGCTTCCCTGATGCTCGATTCAAATTCTTCAATTGTTCGGTGAACATTTTTGTGGTTTTCCAAATGACTTTCAATGCTTGGCAAATCAGAGCCCCATTCCGCACGATCAAGCTGCACCTGGTTTTGGCCAGAATAAAACATCAATCAGGAACATTGTCAGCGGCATCAACAAAGCTCAAGCTCACAGTTCTGGAGAATCAATCACGACTTTGTGTTTAGTCTCATGACAAGAAAGGAAGGCATTAGTGCCTTCGAGTCTACACCAGCAATCTCATGAGTTCCATTCTCCCATTTCCTTCCTTCACAATAGCCCATCACCGTTTCCCCCCCCCCCCCCACCAGATTCTCCTGTCATTCACCTGCACTGAAGGAGGCCCACAGTGGTCAGTGCAGGTCAACCTGAATTGTGCAGGTTTGGACCTGCAGTGCCCGATAGTACTGGGTCAACTACAATGGGAACGCAGATGCAACTGCTGGTATAACTCAGTGGGTCAGGCAGCATCACTGGAGAACATGGACAAGAGCCGTTTTAGGTTGGGACCCATCTTCATGCTGAACGTTACCTATCCATGATCTCCAGAGATGCTGCCTGACTTGCTGAGTTACGTTACTCCAGCACTTTGTGTGTGCTGCTGAGCCAAACCTACTATGGTCCAATGACCACCCAACCTGCACATCTTTGGGATGTGGGAAGAAACCCACACTGTCAGAGGGAGAAGATGTAAACGCCATAGGTGTTGCGACATGGGCCATTGGGGGTGGCAGCACCGAGTGCCACACTACTGTGCCACCCAAATGATGCCCACTCCGGGTGAGACTCTCTTCATCGGAGACGCCAGCTGTAACAACACAAACCAAGGTAGGGTGCAGTATCAATGTACACCCAAGGGGGAGCTCGGAGGTGAAGCTAAAAGGACAATCTAGATGAAAAGGAAGTTGTTTTCATTTGGAATCATTAATTGTTCCTGTTACGAACTCAGATTTCTTCAAAATTCTAGTCACCTCCCACATCCCAAAGACGTGTAGGTTGGTAGATTAATTGTCCATTGTGTCTAGTAGATGGAGGGGATGGGGCAGGGGGGGGTGTGTTTAAGAGAATATGGGCAGAATATAAAATAGAATTAATGTAGGCTTAGTGTAAATGGATTATTGACGATGATTACAGACACAATAGTTGCAGGGACCTGTTTCCATGGAGATGACTCTATGACTTTGGAATTCTCTAATCCGGAGGGCCGTGGAGGCTTAGTCATGACGTTCATCCAGAACTGAAAGCTGCAGATTTATGGTTTAGGAGAAATCGGGATGGTGCTGAAAAATGGGCAGAGGCAAAAAAATCAATCAGTGGATCTTGATGAATGGTGGAGCAGGCTCTGGGGCAGGTGGCCAACTACTGCTCCTCTTCCCAATGCCCTCATCTGACCTCAGTGTTTAGCGTGAGCTGGAACCCAATCTGTCCTTTTGCTGTTTGGCTTTGCCCTGTTTAAAGCATCGTACTGAAACTAATTGGCTCCCACCTTCAATATTACTTGCTCTCCAGTTTACATATGGAACAATCGTTTGTGTAGGAAGGAAAGGCAGATGCTGGTTTACACCGAAGATAGACACAAAATGCTGGAGTAACTCAGCGGGCCAGGCAGCATCTCTGGAGAGAAGGAATGGATGAAGTTTCGGGTTGAGACCCTTCTTCAGACCAGTAGCTTGTTTGCAGTTAAAGCTACCTCTTGACAAAGAAATAGCGATTAATGCCACTGTCCCACTTAGGAAACCTGAACGGAAACCTCTGGAGACTTTGCGCCCCACCCAAGGTTTCCGTGCAGTTCCCGGAGGTTGCAGGTGGTTGCCGGAGGTTGCAGGTAGTAAAAGCAGGTAGGGAGACTGACAAAAACCTCCGGGAATCAGGCGGAAACCTTGGGTGGGGCGCAAAGTCTCCAGAGGTTTCTGTCCGGGTTTTCTAAGTGGGACAGGGGCATAAGTGTACAGAAAAGATTCCACTGGTGAATTGGCCAGGCTAATGTGGCCCATTAGCTACGCTGGAAAAGAAAGTTAAAATAAAGTTAAAAGAAATGGATAAAACAGGTGTTAAACGTTTTATCGCACGGGTACCTGTATATCTTCCACCCAGCTCAACAGGTCCTGGAGAAACTTCATGTTGACCTCCTCCTCTGTTAGGGATTGGTCAACAAACTGTGATCGCATTAATGGCTTCCTGATTTGCATCAGTTTCACTGTCTGCAGTGTGTCAGGCTCCACATTGGGGACAAAGCCTTGAATGAACCCATGCGCCATGACAGGCTTTAAGCCGGAAGACAGCGTTGCCGGCAAGCTGGGCGTGAGAACTGGGGTTGATCCATGGGTCAGGCTTGGCGTCAGGCTCCGAGATAGGTTGGAGGTCAAGGACGGAGTCAAACTCTGGGAGAAGTCAGAGGAGAAGCTCTGATTCAGACTCTGTGTCAGCCCAGCCATCATCAGCTGGGTCTGATCCGCTGACGAAGGACGCCCTTTGCTGTACACCAATGAACATTCAGACTTCTGTAACATCAGCTCATCGCGTAGCTTTGCCACCCTGCAGGAGGGAAATCGACATCGGAATTTGGAACGAGTTTCAATGAGAAAATGTCAGCAAAGTTCACAAGGGTGCGATCAATAGCAGTTCATCGTGAAACGTGGGCAATGTGCAGAACTCGGAAATGTGGACAATGTGCAGAACATTCAGGAGGCTCAGAGAGATATCAAAGGAAAGGCAGCCCAAAGGGCAGCTGAGCTGCACAAACCAGGGGAGGTTTTACCACCTCCTTTTCAACATTACGTAGGGATTGGGGTTCTGCAGTTAGCCTCAGCACGCAAAGTCAGGGGACTGCGGGTCAGCAGGGGGAATCAATTGGGCTTTTGTACCTAACACTGACCCTAACCCAGACAGCGACCGCCATTGGAGAAGTTCCGATCGGGTAAGGACGTGAACTTGCCATAATGGCGCTTACAATCAATCGACCTGGCGCTCCTGATTAGGTTTCAGGTTTCCATGTTATAACTGAGTCTATGCTCACAATCACTTTGTTAACTAGAAGAGTCTATTTCAGCCATCAAGGTAGCAAAAGTCAAAAATATTAAAAAATATGAAAAATACATCCACACAATAAAATGTGTTCTTTGAACCAGAGGATATAGGTCGAAGGTGAGAGGGGAAAGATGTAATTGGAACATGAGGGGCAACGTTTTCACACAGAGGGTGGTGGGTATATGGAACGAGCTGCCAAAGGAGGTAGTTGAGGCAGGTATTATAACAACACTTAAAATACATTTGGACAGGTACATGGATCGAAAACATTTAGAGGAATATGGGCTAAAAGCGGGCAAATGGCACTAGCGTAGATGAGGGATCTTGGTCAGCCCGGGCAAGTTGGGCTGAAGGACCCGTTTCCGTGCTGTCTAACTCTATTACTGTATGAAATTGCTGATTTTATAACTCAATTGGTTTCCGATTGTATTGATTTGTGATTAGTAAGTGTGCCAGGGGCTATGGGGAGAAGGCCAGAAAATGGGTTTGAGAGGGAAAGATTGCATGGCAGAGTAGACCTGATGGGCCGAATGGCCAAATTCTGCTCCTAGAACTTATGATTGTCCCTTCCCTGTATTGCTGGTGTGATTCAGGGTCTTACCTTTGGATTAGCTGGTCTGCCTGATAATACTTCCCATCAACAAGAATCTGGATATCAATAATCTGTTGCCGTATGAGATTTTCAGACTCCAACAGGTATCCTGCAACCTCTGTTTCATTTTGAAACTGAAGTCCTGATTCCAATCGCTTTGCATCCTGAAACACAGTGGCGCATTTATTTAACGGGTGTAAAACTCCAGTTATACACTGCAGACCAAAGGCTTCACACCTGAAACCATTCTGTATCAAACTGGCTCTTCACAGAAACAAAATATACAGGGCAATTCCACGGGCTGTCACTTACCAACTGGAGTAAATTCCGCGCTAATATGAGTTTTTCTTCGCAGGTTACACTGTCGCAGTGAAGTCTGGATGCAATCTGCTGCAACATCTCCAGTCTGCAGGTTTAAAAATAAACAAATAAAAATAAAATTCAAACTGCATGGACATAGCTTTGATGTCGGCTAAGAGAGTCAGCAGCCCTTTTTTATAAATTTCTCCTCCTTTCGATCAAAGCTGGCTCTGATGAAAATAAAATGTGGAGAGCCAGTCAAATCTACACTGAATGTGCTTCCATTAAATTAATGCTTAGTTAATCTGTATGAAAATCATTTTGACATCTTCCACTGATATATCCCTTGCTTATTTTATAGACCATATGGATTGAAACACTTGCTCCCGTGCTTTAGGATTGCGAGATATGTTGGGCGGGAGAGATTACTTTATGTAAACTGGGAGTGCCCAGATTAAAAGCTTTGATTTCTCATTGGCATTCTCACCTTCAATCCACAAATTTAAAGAAAAGAAAATTTGCTGTACTATAGGTACAAAGAGTGTTTTCGCTTCAGCCTGTCGACTAGATCTGGTGCTTTATGCCAGGAAGCCCCAAGCAACATGGAGGCAGGATTGAGATCCCAACAACAAGTTTGAGCAAACCGAAATTAAAGCACACAGCAATCCCTTAAAGCAACATGCAGGTTTGCAGGGCAAAGTCACTAAATTGTTCACTGAATCGCAGAGCAGAGGAGACCGTTTCACCCAACATGGCAGCGAATATCAAGACACGTTGATAGACACGTCTGAAGAAGGGTCTCGACCCGAAACGTCACCTATTCCTTCGCTCCATAGATGCTGCCTCACCCGCTGAGTTTCTCCAGCATTTTTGTCTACCTTAGATTTTTTCAGCATCTGCAGTTCCTTCTTAAACATCAAGACACGTTTGGTCAATTTGTTGACATCTGCCAGATGTCAACAATATTTCTGGTTCATGTCCAACAATAAAGTTACGAGTTCTTACAACACGGAGCAAGGCTAGTCACCATTCTGCCTGTGCAGAGGCAGTAGGCAAAGCCAAAGATAGACACAAAAAGCTGGAGTAACTCAGCTGGTCAGGCAGCATCTCTGACGAAAACGGATAGGTGATGTTTCGGGTCGAGAATGAAGAAGGGTCACTCCAGAATTTTGTGTCCATCTTCAGGGTAAATCAGCATCTGCAGTTCCTTCCTACACAGTGGGCAAAGCCTCCTGATTAATGCTGCCCCATCTGCACTATTCTTAAAGCCCTGCAACTTTTTGTTTAAATCTTTCTAACATTTATCCAATCTTTTGAAGCTTTCAAATCAATCTCCTCCCAGCAGGCTTCCAGGCAGTGAGCGGATAAACTTCAGTGCAGCCAGGTGTCGGTGCACACTATGGGGATGACGGACTTACCTGACGCCGTCAAAGTCGCTGCTTGAGGATGTCCAGGAGTTAACAAAGGTTCTCCCGCCAGAGCTGAGAGGGGAGAAGCTCTCGATGGAGCTGCTGCTGATGCTGTTGCGCGGGGAGAGCTGCGTGTTGCCACGGAACACTATAGCCTGATGGCTCATGTTGAACAGCGAGGGCACTGATGGCAGCTCTCAAACCTGAACGCCTTTCTGTCCCGTCACCATCAGAGCAGCGAGGCGGCACAGCGGTCCCCATACACACACCATGCTCTCAGAGTGCTCTGCTGTCGGCAGCTGGCTGCATCAGTACAAGTACAAGCGAGTCTTCGCTGCAGACTAAATCAGTCCTAGGTTCTGATCAAACAGTCAGGAATGTGCTGCCGGGCACACATACCTGCTACTCATTAATTCTTTTATTGATACATCTGGACACTCCTCCTTGTCCCTGCCCCACCTACATGCAAAACCACAAAGCAAACTCTTGTTTCACCAAAAAACAACTTAATACTCCCTTTCAGTGATGAAGGTTGGTTTTAATATCCTCCCACAAAAGCAATCCTGAGACACCTGGATGGACCAGTTGACGTGGAAATCAAATAGCCAACTGTTTACTGGTTAAAGTTTCACACAATCTTTTTGAGGTTTGAATCTGGTCCTTTCTGCAGCTTTCTTGGTACATCGGTGACTGAATATCATAGAGTCTTGGAGCAATGCATCATGAAAATCAGCCCTTCAGCGCACTCTACATTTATATTCACTAATCTTACGTTCATCTTGTTTTATTCTCACCACGTCCCCGATCATTCCTTTCAGGTTACACCGCTTAATTACACACTACAGCCCCCAAACTAACTACCAACCTGCACATCTTTGGGATGCGGGAGGAAGTCAGGAGCACCCGGAGAGCACCCATGTGGTGACAGGGAGAACGTGCTAATTTCACGCGGACAACACCGGGGATCAAAACGGAAGCTGGGATGCTGGGGCTACAAGGCAGCATTTCTACTGGCTACACCACTGTACCACTAACATTTCCTCAATACTAGATTTAACTAATGCACTCCCTTCATCAATTAGGCCACGCCAATCGCATCACCAAAAGTTCTCCAATTCCTTAACTTATACATTTAAAACTTCTTCCCTTCTCTGCATAAGTAGTGAATTTGCACAGGACTACAGTTCAAGAGGAGGACCAGCTTTCGAATGCCTCACCTGAGAGGTAGGCTTCACGGAGCCCAGGAATATGCACCACATACACACCCAGGTGTGCGTACCCAAAGGATCAGGATCCAAGCCAGGCACAGTGGCTGCTGATCTCTCCCTGCGGTCACAGAGGCTCAGGCTAATTGCACTAGTGACCAGCAGCGACTAAAGGGCCTGTCCCACTTTGCGATATTATGGGCGACGACAGCAGTCAGGTGACAGACGCCCGATGTCGCTTCAAAAGCGACAGGATGTTACTCTGCGTCACCAGGCGTCACCAATTACCATGCGTCACCATGGGACAGGGCGTGCGTCACCATAGGACAGCATGCGACAGGATACGGCAGCATAGGACAGCGCCTGTAACGTCACAGCCGTCAAGCAGCGTCAATGTACATCCACCCGTGACACGATATGGCAAGATACGACAGGTTACGTCATCTGGGGCGCGTGACTTCATTTTATTAACCAGCTTCCCTATAAAAGGGGACGCGCCGCGACGCATCTTGACATACGATGGTGTACGGGTGACGCGTGGTGGTGCACGGTGACACAAAATAAATTAGCATAGGCAATGACCGTGCGTCACCATGCGTCGCCCATACGTCATCGTGTGAAAGGGCGCATGACAAGACACGCAGATGTCGCGCGAGGATTTTGAACATTCCAAAATCCTGGGGCGGCAGAGAGACACCGCGCGTCACTACATGCATGTCACTACAATTATAGAAGGACTGGTCAAGCTAGATGAAGGAAAAATGTCGCCGAAAATGTCGCCCAAGTGGGACAGGCCCTTTATGCACAACACTGCAGAGTTCCTTCGTCTCGCTTGGTCAGTGGAACACACGGTGATATGGTTACCCTGGCAGGTTGCACTATGGCCTGGTTCAGCAACTTCAATGCAACAAGAATGCAAGAGGCTGCACAGTGGTGGACGCACCATGGTCCACCATTTGAGTATATGAGTGAACAGGTCCTGCTGCAGTTGTACAAGACCCTGGTGAGACTACATCTGGAGTATTGTGTGCAGTTTTGGTCTCCTAATTTGAGGAGGGACATCCTTGCTGTTGAGGTAGTGCAGCGTAGGTTCACGAGGTTATTCATTGGGATGGCGGGACTGTCATATGATGAAAAATTTGAAACTGGCTTGTATTCACTGGAATTTAGAAGGATGAGGGGATCTTATATAATGTATAAAATTATAAAAGGACTGAGCAAGCTAGATGCAGGAAAATGTTCCCTATGATGGGGGAGTCCAGAACCAGGGGCACAGCCCTCCCCAAAATCGGAAACATCTACATGCTGCCTCATAAGGTGACTTCAGTATCAAGGATTTCCAACATCCAGACCATGCCATCTTCTCACCGCTACCATTGGGCAGGAGACAGAGAAGTCTCAAGTACCACACCACCAGGTTCAGAAACACCTATTTGCCTACAACTATCAGACTCTTGAACCAACCTATACAACACTAACCCTACTTCATCAACGAAAAGCTACAGACTAGCTCTTGCACGACCATGGTCTTGTTTTTCTTTCTAATCGTGTTTTGGCTTAATGTCTTTTTTTTTTGCAGTCTTTTTCTCTCTTGCAGAATGTAATGTATAAATTGATGTACACATGATAGAAACATAGAAACATAAAATTAGGTGCAGGAGTAGGCCATTCGGCCCTTCGAGCCTGCACCGCCATTCAATATGATCATGGCTGATCATCCAACTCAGTATCCCGTACCTGCCTTCTCTCCATACCCTCTGATCCCCTTAGCCACAAGGGCCACATCTAACTCCCTCTTAAATATAGCCAATGAACTGGCCTCGACTACCCTCTGTGGCAGAGAGTTCCAGAGATTCACCACTCTCTGTGTGAAAAAAGTTCTTCTCATCTCGGTTTTAAAGGATTTCCCCCTTATCCTTAAGCTGTGACCCCTTGTCCTGGACTTCCCCAACATCGGGAGCAATCTTCCTGCATCTAGCCTGTCCAACCCCTTAAGAATTTTGTAAGTTTCTATAAGATCCCCTCTCAATCTCCTAAATTCTAGAGAGTATAAACCAAGTCTATCCAGTCTTTCTTCATAAGACAGTCCTGACATCCCAGGAATCAGTCTGGTGAACCTTCTCTGCACTCCCTCTATGGCAATAATGTCCTTCCTCAGATTTGGAGACCAAAACTGTACGCAATACTCCAGGTGTGGTCTCACCAAGACCCTGTACAACTGCAGTAGAACCTCCCTGCTCCTATACTCAAATCCTTTTGCTATGAAAGCTAACATACCATTCGCTTTCTTCACTGCCTGCTGCACCTGCATGCCCACTTTCAATGACTGGTGTACCATGACACCCAGGTCTCGCTGCATCTCCCCTTTTCCTAGTCGGCCACCATTTAGATAATAGTCTGCTTTCCTGTTTTTGCCACCAAAATGGATAACCTCACATTTATCCACATTATACTGCATCTGCCAAACATTTGCCCACTCACCCAGCCTATCCAAGTCACCTTGCAGTCTCCTAGCATCCTCCTCACAGCTAACACTGCCCCCCAGCTTAGTGTCATCCGCAAACTTGGAGATATTGCCTTCAATTCCCTCATCCAGATCATTAATATATATTGTAAATAGCTGGGGTCCCAGCACTGAGCCTTGCGGTACCCCACTAGTCACTGCCTGCCATTGTGAAAAGGACCCGTTTACTCCTACTCTATGTAAGTAGCGCCTCAGTGGTAGAATTTACATCTCGCAGTCAGCAGACTTGTTGATTGAAATTCACTCTCAGATACATGCAGGTGAAGCCAGCTGGCATCATGGTGCAGTCTAGAGGGAGTGCTACACTCCCACAGGCAGTGGCCCAATGAGCTTGCCATCGATTTCACTGGTTGTCAAGTGGGTGAGAGTTGGGATAATCAGAGAATCATTGAAAATTCATGGCACAAGTAGCCCATCATGTCTGCGCCATTTGAAAGAAAGTCACCCTGCCTAAACTAACCTTCCAGCACTAGTTCACAGCACTGCAGGTCACAGATCTTCAAGTGCACAAACAAGTACTCAGTGTATTGAGACTATCTGCTTCCACCATGCTTTGAGGCAGAGTTTCTGTCCCCCACTACTCTCTGGGTGAAAATATTTTTCCTGGTTTCCCCTCTAAACCATCAAGCTTCAAAATCTATGGCCCTGTTTTCCCGAACCCTCTGCTAAAGGAAATATATATATTTCTTACTTACTCTGTCTAGATCACTCTTAATTTAAACTTCCCCTCAGCCTCCTCCGTTCGAAAGAAAACAATGTGAGCTTACAGCAGTTAATATAGCTTAAATAAAATAGCTAAAATAGTTCTTCCTCACAGCTAAAATGTTACAGTCCTTGCAGCTCCATATTAATTTCCTCTGAAAGTTCTTCAGTGCAATAACACCTTTCCTGTAATGTGGTGACCAGAACTATGCACAGTGCTCAACCTGGGAACTAACCAGTATTTTGAATCATTCCAGCATAATCACCTGGACCTCATATTCCCTCCCTCAGTGAGGAGAGGATAACACCTGTGTGTTGTTTAACCACTTTATTGACTTATCCTGTTGGCTCTGTGGCTTTCAAATCTGCAAGTAATTCTTTGCTTTGGAAATAGGCTTGGTTGTGAGCCAATATGTGAAAAGCTGTGGCAGATAATTAAAAGCAACTAAATCACACTAAAATTTAAAGCCTAATGTCTGGCACTAAATTCACTACAATTCTTTCTGCACACACGTAGATTTCTGCGTGCATTTCCCACCATGAGTTTCGGCCTACCCAGCAATTTATAATCTCCAATGTGAAACTCAAATTATTTTCCTGGCTTCGGTTCAAAAAGAGAACAAACCCTTCCTTATTGTATGATAAAGTCATTAATGTTGGAAAGAGTACAAGGGTTTTAAGCACAATATCAAGGATAAGTTACTTATTTAATAGTAGCAAAGAAATAGTTACATATGGAGCTAGAAAGCAACACATGGAGTTTATTGTGGAGATTATGAACTAGAACTCATTGTGTAGGAAGGAACTGCAGATGCTGGTTTAAAGTGAAGATAGACACAAAATGCAGGAGTAACTCAGCGGGACAGGCAGCATCTCTGGAGAGAAGGAATGGGCAACATTTTGGGTCGAGACCTTTCTTCAGTCTGTGTAAGAAGGGAAAAGTTTAAAGGAGATGTGCGGGGCAAGTATTTTTTATCACAGAGAGTGGTGGGGGGTCTGGAACACATTGTAAAAGGTGAAAGTGGAGACAGATACGATAGTGGCGTTTGAGGTTTTTAGACAGGCACATGGAATTTCAAGGAATAGAGGAATATGGATCATGTACATGCAGATGCTTTCAGTTTGTATTGTATACATTTGTATAAATATAAAATTGTATTTTGCTCCACAATGTTTGTGTCGAACATGTTGCCAAGTTAAACTGATCTCATCTGCCTGCTCCTGTGCTGCACTGTTCAATGTTCTAAGTCACCAGTTATCACTTCCTAATATCCAGTCATTGTTGCTATTGTCATGTTACAACCTGAACATCAAGAATTGATTCTAAGGGATGAGAAATAAATCTGTAACAGCATTTGATGAAGAAGATGAAATTGCACCATTACTGCACCATAGGTCCCCTCAATACTGGTCCCAGCACCTGTGGTGCATGCTCCTGCATGGGAATCAGATTTAATGTATTGGACAATCATTGCCCAGATAGGGGAAGTAAACACAGAATGTAGGAATTGCTCAGCAGGTCAGGAAGCAAACACGACGGAAACAGCTCATGTGTCAGGCCAACAACATTTCTTCACAACGGGGAATAGTTAGAATTAAACAGTTCTGATAACCTCAAGCATTGACCACCTTTCTTGATCCCACAGATGCTGTCTCATCAGTTATTTCCAGCATTTTCTGTTTTAATTTCCAGTTCCACAGTATTTTAGAGACTCAAGCAACTGCAATGTTATAATCTTGAGCAAAACACAAAGAACTCAGTGGGTCAGGCAGCATCCACGGAGGGAATGGACAGACAACGTTTCGGGTTGGCACCCTTCTTCAGACTGATGCAAGATGCTGAGGCATCTCCAACTAAAGAGGGTACCCAACCCAAAACGTCGCCTGCCCATTTCTTCCACCTTTCCTGCTGAGTTTCGCAAGCACTTTGTGTTTTCCACAGTATTTATGTTTGAACGGTTATAAGGAAACTACTTCATAAAATCACACCAATCTTAATTGTCACAAACCTTTCCACCTCTGGGCGCAAACTCTTTTCTCTTTCTAACATTGCGATGATTAACTTCCCCCATTCCTTCTCCACGTCATTTGGGTGATAGCCTTGAGGAAGTTTTATCCGACCAAATTCAATCCACGCCTGGAAAACAATAAGAGATCCATAGAATCGTAGAGCCATACAACATGGATTCAGGCCTTTCTGACCATGGACCCATTTACCAGCCCCATTCACATCAATTCCCTTAAATTCTGTGATTTACTTATACCGTCACACATGCCCATCAACACCCCCGAATCTCATGAAACCCATCTGTACCATGCATTGTCTTTCCGCTGACTGGTTAGCTCACGACAAAAGCTTTTCACTGCACCTCGGTACACGTGACAATGAGCTTAACTGTACCAGGGGTGATTTACAGTGGCCGATTAACCAACCAACCCACACATCTTTGGAATGTTGGAGGAATCTCACGCACACAGACGATACTTGTGTGGTCCGGTGGCTGAGGCGGCGTTCCGACGGCGGCGACCTGAATCCGATGCTCGTCCGCGGGCCAGTGGACGACATCGTCGGGAGCTCGCAGGTTACAGGCTGGTGACCTGTTTTTACGGAGCTCCCGCGGCAATAGCTGCGTCCGCTGGACTGGAGGGCGGCAGCTTCGACCACCCCCGGGCCACGGAGTTTGAACCGGTCCGCTCGCGGAGCTCGGTTGAACCGCGGGACTGACTACCATCGCCCAGTGGGGTAACAACATATTGCCTCAGCGCAGAGGGAGAACGAGGAGGGAAGAGACAGTGACTTTAAGACTTTGCCTCCATCACAGTGAGGAGGTGCCTGGTGAACTCACTGTGGTGGATGTTAATTTGTGTTTATTGTGCGTTTTGTTATTTATTATTATATGTATGACTGCAGGCAACGAAATTTCGTTCAGACCGAAAGGTCTGAATGACAAATAAAGGAATCTAATCTAATCTAACCTCGCATGGTCCACAAACACCGCTGCGCTGGTCAAGAAGGCACAGCAACGACTGTTCTTCCTGAGGACATTAAAAAAGACTGGTCTGCCCCAACAGCTGCTGACAACGTTCTACCGCTGCACCACAGAGAGCATACTAACGTATGGCATCTCTGTGTGGTATCTCAGCTGCACGGAGACGGAGAGGAGAGCTCTTCAGCGCGTCGTCAACAGAGCGCAGCGGATCATCGGGACAGAGCTACCAGCCTTGGAGGGCATCTACCACACACGGTGCCTCAGGAAGGCCCTCAGCATCCATAAGGACTCATCACACCCCTGTCACGGTCTGTTTCAACTACTTCCCTCCGGCAGACGTTACAAGGCCTTCTACGCCCGAACCTCCAGACTCAGGAACAGTTTTATCCCAAGAGCTATAGCGGCTCTGAACCGGCCCTAATGAGTGCCCACCCCCTTTGGACAGTCTCCCTCAGATGGTCACGTCAATCAATTCAGCTTGCTTATTTATGTATTGTATTTATTTACCTTTCTTGTACATCAGTGGAGCTGCATACTAAATCTCGTTGCACTGACGTGCAATGACAATAAAAGATATTATTATTATTAATCTAATGGATTGGACGTCACCAGCTTTGACGCCGTGCCACCTCAAAGTCGGGTGAGGATGACATACGGATCTCTTATTTTCTTCACAAGTTTCCAAAACAGACCAAACCCGAGGAATGAATGCATAGTTCTGGGCCCAGGTTTGTTTGCCTCATTGACGTCAAGTAAAGACCTGGTTAATTTTAAATAGTTCAATGGAAGATAACAACTGACATGCAAGAATTAATGTCCGGAGGGAGGGCAGTGCAGTTGGTTTGGAGGGTGTTGGCAATTATTTACTCCAATCATTTTTAAAAGGTGGAGAAAGTCTTACAAACATTTTTTTTAAATGAGGAAAGGAGAATAATACGGGGATACAAAGAATAGACTTAATATAACACAAAAAATATGGGTCAATATGAACTCAACTCCGTTTGACTTTCTTTACTAGTTCTGAATGCTCCACCTCAAGCTATTATCTACAAAGTGGACGGAAATGATAAAGACATTATTTAAAAGACACAGAGAAATAATAGCCCATTCAAAAACATCAATCAAAGTGAAAATCTATGCTGAAATAGGACCCACAGAATGCTTCTTTCCAAATCTGCTCTCTTTATCTCTCTGATCTGTGAACTCACCGTTCCCAGGTTTCGTGTTTGAACATGGTGCCAATCAGATATAATGTACTCAAAGTTGAAACTTTTACAACTTCAGTTTTGAATGCACAAAGGAAGATCCAGAAATAGCAAACATTTTCCTAGATTAAAATCCTAGGTCCCCACCCGACTGTGATGTGGCATTAGTTCCTCCATGCACAGTGCAGCAGTAGAAGGTGTCAGTTCACCAGCACGTTCCCAAAAGCAGCTGGGCTGTTATTATGTATAGCCTCCGTGAATGTTGGATGAATTTTTGTTGCACAGTTCCTTTACAGTATATATTTATTAATTGAATATAGTTTATTTTGAAATTTAAAAAAAAGTTATTACTACCTCTCCTTGTCGCCATAAACGGAGACGATAAAACTGGCCAAGCTCACTCCTTTAAAAGATCGACACAGCACAGCAAACTGGCAAAGAAGAGAATCAAGTCCTGGCTCTGAATAAAGTTATCCAGTTCTGTCCCGTACTGCAACTTAAACAGAGTGGGATAAAGAGAGGCCTCGTATCCATACGGAGAGACAGGAGAGTTTGTGGAAAACAACCACAGTGGAGACAAGGGCCAGAAATGGGACTAATTAAATATGCCATCTTGGTCAGCATGGACAAGGTGTGCCACAGTGCTTGATTCTGTGCTGTGCAGCTCCAGGACTCTATAACTGGTGGCAACAGATCATCTTCTCAATTACGAATGTCACATGACCTGGGGCTGATAGAGAGACACTTCGTGACTCGAAATAATTTATTTTAAAAGCAGTGACAGTCGACAGATAGTGTCCAGAATGAGATGGTCTACTTTGCTCCAATTACTGAGCTCAATACAATCCTTAACTAACTAACTCCCGTGGTTTATGGCAACACAATGGAAACGCTGGTGAAGCAGCTGCCCGCCAACCCCAGGACCAGGACTGGACGTTCACCTCCTGTGGAGTTTGCCAGGTTTCCCTGTGACCGTGGGTGATCCACTTTCCTCCCATATCCTAAAGACAGATTCGTAGGTTATTTGGCCTCCATAAATTACCCTTAGTTTGTAGGTAAATAGTAGAGTTTAATTTTAGTTTAGAGATACAGCACGGAAACAGGCCCTTTGCCCCACTGAGTCCACGCCGACCAGCGATCGCCCATTCACACCAGTTCTACTCTATCCCACTTTCCTCATTCACTCCCTACCCACTGGGGGACAACTTAAAGAAGCCAATTAACCTACAAACCCACACGTCTTTAGGAAGTGGGAGGAAACTGGAGCACCCGGAGGAAACCCACTGTGGAGAAAATGCAAACTCCACACAGACAGCACCCGAGGACAGGATCAAACACGGACCCTGACTGTGAGCTCTCCCAGCCGCACCACTGTGCCATCCTGTGATCTGATGGGAATATTGAGAGGATAAAATGTATAAATGGGCGCTTGAATGTCAGCACTGAGCCGACGATCCTGTTTCCGTGCTGGTTCTCAGCCACCCTCATTTGTGAGCAACCTCCTGAGCAACCTCCGCGGCAGTGTACTTAACAGAACTACAATAACCAAAGTGGTCGTACAATTCACACGTTTCAAAATGAGTTACAAATTTCCCCAACTGTGCAACAAACAAAGTGCTGGAGGAACTCAGCTGGTTAGACAGCATCAGTGGAGGGAAATTGACACATAATGTTTCAGAAGCCTGAAGAGACTGCAGATGCTGGAATGTTGAGTAAAACCTAAAGCAATGGTGGGTCAGACAGCACTGGGGAGGGAATTGTCAGGTGACCTTTTGGGTCAGGACCCTTCTCCAGTGTAGAGGTGGGATGGGATGGATGCAGAATAATTGAGACAAAATTACACATTTCATGTCTATTGTTCTGCATCCTTTCCATCCCTCCTCTTCTCTGCAACTTAAATCAAGTCCAACTTCCAACTCTTCCTAGTTCTGATGAAATCTCCCAGCTTGATTGATTCTGTTTCGCCACAGATTTCCCCAGCTACATTATTCACACCATTCTCTGCCTTATTTCAAGATTACAACCGCTGGGAACCATTACCCATCTTTCAGTCTTGCAACAGTGAAAGCACTTTGGCCATGCAAGCATGTGACAGGTGAGGTGCACCTACCTCTAACAATTTATATAGCTGCTTGATTTTAACTTTGTCCATCTCTTTCGGTGGGATTTCTGTGTCTTTGAACTGCATGTACTGGTTATAAAGTGCCTATAAAAGGAGAGGGTTGATAATTAAGATATTGCTATAAAAGGAACTGCCACAAATGAGGGAATGAAGTCAAGTTATTTCACATATCCATCATTCGCAGTATTTCGCTTAAATTTCATAGAATTATTCTTCCACACTTGAACTGAAATTAAATTAGAATTGGATCATCGTGTGCAGTTCTGACCGTCTCATTGCAGGAAAGATGTGAAGGCTTTTGAGAGGATACAGAAGAGGTTTACCAGAGTGCTGCCTGTATTAAAGGGTATTTGTTTAGAGAGAGGTTGGACAAACTCAAATTGCTTTCTCAGGTGAGTCAGACGCTGACGGGAGATCTGATAGCGACATATAAAAATATGAGGGGCATAGATGTGGTAGAGAGCCAGAACCTTTTTCCCCTAGAGTGGAAATCTTAAAGACTAAAGGGCACAGTGTTAAGGTGAGAGGGGTAAACCTTAAAGGAGATGTGCCGGGCATGTTTTTATTTAAACACAGAGAGTGGTGGGTAGCAAAGATTATAGAGCAGAGCAAGATAGACCACTCCTCCGAAATCCAATGGACTGACGTGTTGTACGTAACGGAACGTCACGGCCGCCATTTGTTTATGCCAAACGCCACATCTTTGGTAGAGGGGACGGACTCCACAGTTATACAATCTGCTCTTACATCAGGTCGCAGGGGAAAGCAAAGATACTAG
This sequence comes from Amblyraja radiata, assembly GCF_010909765.2. NCBI lineage: Eukaryota > Metazoa > Chordata > Chondrichthyes > Rajiformes > Rajidae > Amblyraja > Amblyraja radiata. Next base: position 95,634,071 of record NC_045960.1, read on the forward strand.
AGGCTTCTCTAGTATCTTTGGGGGACGAGGACGTTTCCTCCACTCCTGAGTTGATCCAGGACTGATTCTCGGTCCCCCCGATACCAGATGAAGGCGGCCGGCGGGAGAGCCTCAAGCGTCTGCCCGCGGTCGGCGCTCCTGAGGCAGCGGGCAATGCTCCTCTAGTATCTTCGGTGTAATCCGTTCCAAAGATTGATCCGCTCTATCATCTTTGGTGTAATCAGTGTTGTAGGGAACAGTGTTTTATATAGTATCGATCACTTCACATATTTAGTTCATATTATTGTAAATTTTATTGCAGCTCAATAAAATGGCGTCATGCCATACCCATGTCATACTACGCTTTTTTCCCAGAGTTGCGCATCTTGCTCTGCTCTATAATCTTTGGTGGGTAGCTGGCACACACTGCTGGTAGTGGTGGAAGAGGAAGATGTGATTGTGGCATTTAAGAGACTTTGAGATTGGCACATGGATATGCAGGGAAAGGAAGGATATGGAGCATGTTCAGGTAAAGGAGACTGGTTTAACTTGGCATCATGTTCAGCACGGACATTGTGGGCTGAAGGGCCTGTTCCTGTGCTGCACCATTCTATGTTCTATGTTCTAAACATCTCACCTTAAGTTCTGCAGGATTGTTCGAGTAGCTCCGATCTGACATAACTGTCACATGATGCTTGATCCATTGGATGAGGTAGTTCACCATGTTCTGGTATTCTATCCATTTGACATCTACGTCCTAGCAGAAGCCCAAAACAAGTTTGAACAAGGGTTATTCCGTTTCAAGAATCCATTAGACAACCTCAAATGCAAAAGGTGAAGAGTAAAATGGGTCAGCAGTCAATGAATGGTGATATACTGCAGGGTCTTACATTTGCACTGATGCCTTCTCCACCCTCTGGAACCTTGGGAAAGACGTCATACAACGACGACACATAAGTGATCACAGATTTCTCATCGGGGGATGCGACATTAACGTCTGAGGAAATGAGGGAAGCATCAGTGGTTAAGCATCATGTACAGTTGAACAAACAGAAATTACAACAGAAAACGGACATGACTCCATGAAATTCTACAGGTAATAAGGTGCAGTATATATTTCTGATTGTTGAAAGGCAATCAAAACAGCTAATGATCAATTTCATTCGAGGGGCACAATTACAATCCAAATGACCAACCTCATCAAGGACGTCTAACCTCCTACCCTTCAAATTCAAAGCCATTATCATCACTGATTCCCCCCCCCCCCCCCCCCCCCCCCCCCCCCCCCCCCCATCACTCCATATATTGCAGATACGAGAGCGTGTAAGAGTGTGGGCATTCTTTCACATCCTGACATCCCAAAGCCTTTCCACCATCTCCATCTGCCAAACTGGCTCCAGCATCAACAAAACCCCAGAACCTAGATAGAAATAGAAACATAGAAAATGGGTGCAGGAGCCAGCAATAACCCGTCCCCAATCAATAACCCGTGCCTGCCTTCTCCCCATATCCCTTGATTCCACTAGCCTCTAGAGTCCTATCTAACTCAATATCACAGGATAAAATATGCCTCTTGACTCATATTCACCAGGTCTGAAATTTGGAACAAGATATCAAATCATGATTAACGGCGTTAACGAAAATGGTGATTTGACTGCATAGATCAGCAATACAAACTAATACTTAATCACAAACCCCACCATCACTGTAACCATACACCCCCTCCATCACCAGTGCACAGTGGTATGGCTACTCTTATGCTACTCGGGCAATATCTCCCAAAGTTGTGATCTCAACCAACAAGAAGAACAAGAGATGAAGGCACGTGGGGACAGCAGTACCTGCAGGTTCCCTCTCCGCACACCACTCTGGTCTGGAAAAGTATCACTAGCCCTCAGTGTCTTAGGGTCAAAAATCCTGAAGCACCTTCCTCCACCAGCACTGCAGGACCATCTTCAGCGGGATGACAACTGAAGCTTATGAAGCCAAGTCACCATCATCTTCTCAAGGACATTCATCCAGTTACTGAAAATATTCCCATACACTTTGAACCCTGCTTTGTTTCCCTTCAAGATTTCCTTTACAAAGTTATCCTCAATCTCGATCCTCCATCCTTTCAGCGAGTCATAACACATAGTATAAAAGACAAATGTCCCTCATCTACTTGTAGATTATTTTAATCAACTTGAATCTGAATGGCCAGCTCTTGACTCTTCTCCCTGTGGAAATACTTTTTTCTTTATTTTCATTTATCATAATTTATCATTACTTTAGTGCCTCTATTAATATTCCCTTTAACTTTCTCTGCTCCGAATGCAATGTGCAGATAAAACACACGTTTTCCTGGGAGTAGATTATTGCTGAAGTATTAAACTGATTCCACAAATTAAAAACCAGAGGCTATTAAATAACCAACATGTTTTCATCTGGTCATGGTGGGACTGAGCAGGTCAAGGTGTATAATTTGCGACATTGAAATGACCAGAGATAATATTGACTCAGTGACGAAGCTTACCTTCAGCGTCCAACAGTCTGGTGACACCAAGCTTCTCAGCTACACCAAAGGCTTGTTCCAAGTTGTTCATGCTGTTTTGAATTGCTACTTGACGCATATCTACCAGGTCCGGCCTGAAAATTTGGAACAAGATGTCAAATCCCGATTAGAGAGCTTTCGGAAAATAGTGATTTGACTGTATAAACCCGCCATCCAAATAAATGCTTGATCGCCAGCCCGACCAATGTAACCATTCACCCCCTCCATCACCAGTGCACAGTGGTACATCTACTTTGTTTGACCCTCTTAGACGACTCGGGCAATATCTTCCAAAGCTGCGACCACAACTACCAAGAAGAAGGAAACATGTAGGCACACGGGCACACCACTACCACCACATCCTGAGGAAAGACATTCTTGTCATAGAGGGAGTACAGAGAAGGTTCACCAGACTGATTCCTGGGATGTCAGGACTTTCATATGAAGAAAGACTGGATAGACTCGGCTTGTACTCGCTAGAATTTAGAAGATTGAGGGGGGATCTTATAGAAACGCACAAAATTCTTAAGGGGTTGGACAGGCTAGATGCAGGAAGATTGTTCCCGATGTTGGGGAAGTCCAGAACAAGGGGTCACAGTTTAAGGATAAGGGGGAAATCTTTTAGGACCGAGATAAGAAAAAATGTTTCACACAGAGAGTGGTGAATCTCTGGAATTCTCTGCCACAGAAGGTAGTTGAGGCCAGTTCATTGGCTATATTTAAGAGGGAGTTAGATGTGGCCCTTGTGGCTAAAGGGATCAGGGGGAATGGAGAGAAGGCAGGTACAGGATACTGAGTTGGATGATCAGCCATGATCATATTGAATGGCGGTGCAGGCTCGAAGGGCCGAATGGCCTACTTCTGCACCTATTTTCTATGTTTCTATCCCTCCGTACAGAGACTGTACAGCCCATACAGAGACTCTTCACTTTCCTTCTTCACATCCAAGGAAGATTGAGTTACCCTTGGAGGCTCAACAGTGCAGCTTCTTGGGAATAACAGTCATATTAGGGCTCATTCATATAATGGTCTTAGATTCTCTGTTAGAGATTTGCCACACACTTGAAGCTCAAAATTCATGTTGAGAAGTTCTTCAGCACACCAACCAAAATCTAGAACACATCCAGAAAACTACCGATTAAAAGTTAAAACATTGGGAAGTGATAGATTCATGCTGAACGGGAATGTTAAGGCATTGAATTGGATGGAGACTCTATTATCTCAATGAGTGACTGCCCAGACACAATAGGGTGGATGACATGCTCCCACTGCTGGTTTACTCAACCACAATCAGTACAGACAACAGTACAGCTGGAATTAGGTGAGGCAAACAACAAAGCAGCAAAAGACTGTTGTCTTCAGATGTGTAAGAAGGAACTGCAGATGCTGGTTTAAACTGAAGATCGACACAAAATGCTGGAGGAACTCAATGGGATAGGCAGAATCTCTGGAGAGAAGATTCAGATTCAGATTCAGATTCAGAAAACTTTATTGTCTGTCGTAACAGAAAATCTTCTTTGACGTGGCTCAACATACAACCAGGACAATGTACTGATAAGCAGTCATACAACACAGATTTCTGCGAGCACACACAGTGTGTATAGATCTTAAAAGCAAGTATAAAGATTAGAAACTGTAAAGATAGACAAGATAAAAGTTGTGGATACGTGTAAAGTGACAGTGCGTCAGGGTTAATTTGTCCCTTGTTCATTTTTTATTTAAGCTGTTTATGGCAATGGGTATGAATGATTTTTGTGGATGTTTTTCTTGGATAGGGGGACTTTATATCGGCGGCCTGATGGCTGAAGTTGGAAGGACTTGTGCAGGGGGTGGGTGGGATCCTGTGTAATGAGGTTGGCTTTCCTTTTAACTGCCTGGGTGTGGAGTACTGATAATTGATTTTGAGTTTTACCGGTTATTTTGCTTGCTTGATTGATGATCCGGGAAAGCTTTGATTTGTCTTTGACAGAGGTGAGGGTGAACCAGGATGTGATGTTAAAGGTGAGTACAGATTCTATAAGTGATTTATAGACAGCTGTTAAAATGTCCTGTCTGACATCAAAGCTCCTGAGTTTCCTCAGCAGGAACAGGCGTTGCTGTGCCTTCTTGTACACAGAGTCTGTGTGCTGGGAGAAGGACAGGCGGGTGTCAATCTCTGTGCCCAGGTATCTAAAGGCCTCTACCTGCTCAACTGTCTGCCCATTCAGCCTCAGAGGTTCAAAGTGAGGTTGGGGGGAAGATGTTCGCCTCCCCCCACAACACAGCTCCTTGGTCTTGGAGATGTTAAGCTCCAGAGAAGGAATGCGTGACGTTTCTGGTCGAGACTGAAGAAAGGTCTCGAACCGAAACGTCACCCATTCCTTCTCTCCTGAGATGCTGCCTATCCCGCTGAGTTACTCCAGCATTTTGTGTCTATAGTTGGCTTCAGACGTTGTGGCAACAGTGATGAGTTGTGAAGACATTACGAAGGCAATGTTAAACAAATAGCAGGCAGCAAGGGGAATGACCAGGTAATCTCCAACTGATGGTGGTTAAGTGATGTCTGGGAGACCTGCCCTCTTCTTCATTGGAAGAAGCGGCAATGGATCTTCCTTTCTACTAAGACATTGGATGAGGCTTTGGTTTAATGTCCATTCTAGAAGACAGCACCTCTGGCAAAGCAGGACAACTGCTTTAGTGCAGAGGAGCAACAGCTCAAAAGATTTGCTCATGTTCTTTGGTGGAACTTGAACTCAGGAATGGAGGGGTATAGATAAGGTATTGGCATCAAGTTTGGCACAAGTGAGGTACTGGAGGACAGGAGAGTAGCTAATGTTGTTCCTTTGTTCAAGAGGGGAAGTAGAGAGAATCCAGAGCATTGTAGGCTGGTGAACCTCACGGCAGTAACAGGGAAGCACCCGGAGAGGATGTTTCAGGACAGGATTTTATCTAATTTGGAAGAGAATGGGTTAATTAGGGACACTCAGTATAGATTTGTACAGGGCAAGTTGTGCCTTAGAAACTTGAATGAGTTTTTTTGAGGAGGTGACGAAGGTGATCGATAAGGATAGGGCAGTAAATGGTGTCTACATGGATTTTAGTATGGCATTTGACAAAGTCCTCCACGTTAGGCTGATCCAGAAGATTACTTGTTGTTACTTGTTGTATGGATTCACAACTGGCTGACAGATATAAGACAGAGTTGTGGTGGAAGGGTAACACTCAGCTTGGAGAGAGGAAATTGGCAGGAGGTGGGGGATTGAGTGAAGGGGAGTCCCAGTGGGACACGGGGAGGAAAGGGGGGGGGGGGGGGAGCAGGTGTTTGGTAGGGGCAAAAGGAAACGTGTGGGGCAAGACCTTTACACAGAGGGTGGTGGGTGCCTGGACCAGGTGGTTGAGGCAGATACGATAGAGGCAGTTAAGACACTTTTGGATGGGTACTTGGATATGCAAGGAATGGAGGGATATGGATTACATGCAGGCAGATAAGAGTCGGTCTTGGCATCTTGTTCGGCACAGATATTGTCGGCTGTTCTTGTGCTGTATGTTCATGTTCTAAGTTGCTGACAGGTGACTGTGGAGCTGAGTACCAACCATCCACACTGACTGCAACACCGTAATCACTAGGCTCTCTTCATTAGCAGCAGCATTCGCAAAGACAAGCAATTCCAAAACACTAAGCAGCAAGATGACAAGTTGCTGGAAACTGGGAAGATTCAGAGAATTTTCCAGAATTGATTAAACAGATTTGTCTCCTTAAATGTATTTTCCAAGTTCATATGAAGAGTGATTATTAATGTAGCCCAGATGCAATTTGCATTGTACATCTGCTAACATTCTCCTTGTCATTACTTCACAGCCTGTCTAGTTATTATTACTGATGTCTTGCAAAGTGTCTCATCAAGGGAAAGTCTCCACAGACATCATTCTCTGCAATGCAAGGAGAGTAAGGAGTGAGGGCTGTGGAGAGGAGCGGGGAGCAAGGGGTGTAAAGACGATGTGTGGAGACGAGAGTGACAGGGAGAGAGCGAGGGGGGGAACAGAGCGGGGGGGGGGGGCAGAGCGGGGGGGGAACAGAGCGGGGAGGAACAGAGCGAGGGGGGGAGCAGAGCGGGGGGGAACAGAGCGAGGGGGGGGGCAGAGCGGGGGGGAACAGAGCGGGGGGGGAGCAGAGCGAGGGGGAACAGAGCGGGGGGAACAGAGCGAGGGGGGCAACAGAGCGGGGGGGAACAGAGCGGGGGGCAACAGAGCGGGGGGCAACAGAGCGGGGGGGAACAGAGCGGGGGGGAACAGAGCGGGGGGGAACAGAGCGGGGGGAACAGAGCGGGGGGAACAGAGCGGGGGGAACAGAGCGGGGGGGAACAGAGCGGGGGGGAACAGAGCGGGGGGGAACAGAGCGGGGAGGAACAGAGCGAGGGGGGGAACAGAGCGGGGGGAGCAGAGCGAGGGGGGGAACAGAGCGGGGAGGAACAGAGCGAGGGGGGGAACAGAGAGGGGGGAGCAGAGCGAGGGGGGGGAACAGAGCGGGGGGAGCAGAGCGGGGGGGAACAGAGCGGGGAGGAACAGAGCGAGGGGGGGAACAGAGCGGGGGGGGAGCAGAGCGAGGGGGGGAGCAGAGCAAGCGAGGGGGAACAGAGCGAGGGGGGGAGCAGAGCGGGGGGGAGCAGAGCGGGGGGGGAGCAGAGCGGGGGGGGAGCAGAGCGGGGGGAACAGAGCGGGGGGGGAGCAGAGCGGGGGGAACAGAGCGGGGGGGAGCAGAGCGGGGGGGGAGCAGAGCGGGGGGGGAGCAGAGCGGGGGGGGAGCAGAGCGAGGGGGGGAGAGAGCGACGGGGGACAGAGCGAGCGGGGGAGCAGAGCGGGGGGGGAGCAGAGCGGGGGGAACAGAGCGGGGGGGGAGCAGAGCGGGGGGGGAGCAGAGCGGGGGGAACAGAGCGGGGGGGGGGCAGAGCGAGGGGGGGAGAGAGCGAGGGGGGGAGCAGAGCAAGCGAGGGGGAACAGAGCGGGGGGGGGAGCAGAGCGGGGGGGGGCAGAGCGGGGGGGGAGCAGAGCGGGGGGGGAGCAGAGCGAGGGTGGAAGAGAGCGACGGGGGACAGAGCGAGGGGGGAGCAGAGCGGGGGGGAACAGAGCGAGGGGGGGAGCAGAGCGAGGGGGGGGAGCAGAGCGGGGGGGGGGAACAGAGCGAGGGGGAGCAGAGCGGGGGGGAACAGAGCGAGGGGGAGCAGAGCGAGGGGGAAACATGGAATGAGAAAAGGAAAGAGCAAAGTGGTATGGATAAAGGGAATTATTGAGAATGAGATGAGGAGGGCTTCGATAGATGGCGGTGAGGAGACAGAGTGGTGGAACAACAGGGAACAAGTGAGTTATCAAGAACCATCCTACACTCAGGTCATTTAGAAGTATTTTATATGCAAGGACTTAGTCCTGGACTATAGTTGCTTGCTGGTATAGGTGTACAGTGGGTGCAGTTGCTGGATTCAGAAAATATTGGAAATTATGTTCACCTGAAAGATCAGACCATAAGGAGGCCACAGTTTAACATCTTGACCAAAGGTAACCACTGGCACAGCACGGTCTCTTTCATTCGGAGACTCCGAGAGACAACTGCACCTGCACCCTGTCCTCCAATAAAGTTTAACATGAGACAAAACTACTCTTCCACAGATGAAGCTACCAGATCAGTTTGACTTCACCACCTGTGTCTCAATGTAGTTGGCTAATGTTAATTCTGTTTCAGAAAATAAACTTCAGAAAATAAATTTGCTCTCTTGACCAACTTTATAAATCCCTCCCCCAGATTGATTTGTTTGACTCTTAACTGTTATCTGAAGTAGCCTGATGAAGACGACTGCTTGAGAAAATGCCAGATCAAAATTGGATGGTGTGGGAGGGAACTGCAGATGCTGGTTGATACCAAAGATAGACACAAAATGCTGGAGTATCTCAGCAGGTCTAAAGAAGGGGCTAGACCCGAAATGTCACTCATTCCTTCTATCCAGAGATGCCGTCGGTCCCGCTGAGTTACTCCAGCATTTTGTGTCTATCTTCAAAGGCATCTCTGGAGCCTTGGTCCAAGCAAGAACTAGGTACTGGAGTACCATATTAAGACTAGATTTATAAATAACATGCAATCCAAAGCTATTCCACTTGCCAATCACCTCAAATAACTGTAGATCACCCAAAGAGCACAACAGCTCACCATGACCAAATTGATAGTAATAGTAACTACATGTGCGGTGAACATTTTCACCAAGGATAGCTTCAAGGGATTTTATATTCTGAATAACATGTACCTCCTTGCTTAATTTTGAATCTGCCTCAACAGGCAAAGACGGAGTCAAACACATCTCAAATAAATATTTGCCCGCTCAATCCGACCATGCTGTGACAGGTTCAGGCATAAGGCAACAAAGTAATCTAAGGCAATAAGGCAACGAGCCTCCGCCCTGCAGTTGAAAACCTCTGTTACAACATTATTCAAGTTATGTTGCCAATTATATTTAGTAAGTGGGATATGTTTATATATTTACCACAAGCTACTTACAGAAGATGGATGATATACATTAGTTTTACTGCACAAGGACATAGGACCAGGAGCCGGCATCATACATCTCATACATCAGATCTGCCCCACCATTAAATATGATATGGTTGATCTACCCTTGGCCTCTGCTGCTCCTTTGTGCCAGATCTGGAATAGATCGGGTAGACGCACAGAGTCTCTTGCCCAGAGCGGGGGAATCGAGAACCAGAGGACAGAGGTTTTAGGTGAGGGGGGGGGAAAAGATTTAATAAGAACCTGAGACATAACTTTTTCATACAAAGGGTGGTGGGTGTATAGAACGAGCTGCCGAAGGAGATAGTTGAGGCAGATACTATTGCAACATTTAAGAAATATTCAGACAGGTACATGGATAGGATAGGTTTCGAGAGATATGGGCCAAACGCAGGCAGGTGGGACTAGTGTACATGGGACATGTTGGCCGGTGTGAGCCAAAGAGCCTGTTCCAAACGGTAGGACTCTATGATTCTATACCCAATCTTGTGCGGTCACAAGGAGAGTATGCAAGCTCCACACAGTCAGCACTGGAGGTCAGGATTGGACCCAGGGTTGGAATCTAGAAAGGCACCTTCCTCTAGTTTAAATACTTCTAATGAGCTGGCTTCCTTAACTCTCTGTGGAATGGAACCCCAGAGGAAAAAAATGATAGTCTTCAATCTTAAACGACTGGCTCCCTCTCTCAATACGACATCCCTTCATTCCAGTTTCTCCCACAGGACCATCTACTCCAGGACCTTCGATCTTTCAATAAGATCATTCCCCATTCTTATAAACTCCAAAGAATACAGACCTAGCCTGTTTGACCTGCCTTGATGGGACAATTCTCTCATGCCAAGGGTTAGCTTCTCCTTTAGACAGCCTTCAAACCTATATCTTTTCTGAGGTAAGGGGACTGTGCAAAGTATTCCAAGTATAGCCTCACCAACTCCCTGCACAACTGCACCAAAATCCCCTAATTCTAATCTCAATTCACTTTGCAATAAAGGTGAATATGAAAGAATTTGCAATAAGTACACGTTTGACATTTTCAGAAATCCTACAGATGAGGAGCCAGTCACATGAAGCACATCTTGCTTCAGTAAAAAGCAGCAACCAATTTGTGTACTGTAAGATAGATACAAAAAGCTGGAGTAACTCAGCGGGACAGGCAGCATCTCTAGAGAGAAGGAATGGGTGACATTTCGTGTACTGTCAGGTCCGATAAAAAGCAGTAAGATAAATAATCAGAAAGTGGGAAATGTTTTGTTTGAGAGATGATTGAAGGCAGCAGGGAAAGATGGTCTCCTCTTCTTCGGGTAATTCATTGGCATGCGTTACATAGAAACATGGAAAATAGGTGCAGGAGTAGGCCATTCGGCCCTTCGAGCCTGCACCGCCATTCAATGTGATCATGGCTGATCATCCAACTCAGTATCCTGTACCTGCCTTCTCTCCATACCCCCTGATCCCTTTAGCCACAAGGGCCACATCTAACTCCCTCTTAAATATAGCCAATGAACTGGCCTCAACTACATTCTGTGGCAGAGAATTCCAGAGATTCACCACTCTCTGTGTAAAAAATGTTTTTCTCATCTCAGTCCTAAAAGATTTCCCCTTTATCCTTAAACTGTGACCCCTTGTTCTAGACTTCCCCAACATCGGGAACAATCTTCCTGCATCTAGCCTGTCTAACTCCTTAAGAATTTTGTAAGTTTCTATAAGATCCCCCCTCGATCTTCTAAATTCTAGTGAGTACAAGCCGAGTCTATCCAGTCTTTCTTCATATGAAAGTCCTGACATCCCAGGAATCAGTCTGGTGAACCTTCTCTGTACTCCCTCTATGGCAAGAATGTCCTTCCTCAGATTAGGAGACCAAAACTGTACGCAATACTCCAGGTGTGGTCTCACCAAGACCCTGTACAACTGCAGTAGAACCTCCCTGCTCCGATACTCAAATCCTTTTGCTATGAATGCTAACATACCATTCGCTTTCTTCACTGCCTGCTGCACCTGCATGTCTACTTTCAATGACTGGTGTACCATGACACCCAGGTCTCATTGCATCTCTCCTTTTCCTAATCGGCCACCATTCAGGTAATAGTCTACTTTCCTGTTTTTGTCACCAAAGTGGATAACCTCACATTAATCCACATTATACTGCATCTGCCATGCATTTGCCCACTCACCCAGCCTAACCAAGTCACCTTGCAGCCTCCTAGCATTCTCCTCACAGCTAACACTGCCCCCCCCCAGCTTTGTGTCATCCGCTAACTTGGAGATGTTGCATTCAATTCTCTCGTCTAAATCATTAATATATATTGTAAATAGCTGGGGTCCCAGCGCTGAGCCTTGCGGTACCCCACTAGTCACTGCCTGCCATTCTGAAAAGGACCCGTTAACTCCTACATCTCATAAGGCAAGGAATGGAATTGCTACGATACACTTGTGTAAGGAAATCACCAATGAAATGCACAACAACAGAACATTCAGAAGACCTGATACAGAATGGCAACTTCCATTCCGTGATTGTCCCAGAGAATCACAAACCAGACAAAAGCGTGACAGAGAGCAAGGCAATACTGGGGATGGACACAAAGTGCTGGAGTAGCCCAGCGGGTCAGGCAGCATCTCTGTGAAAAGGAATAGGTGATGTTTTGGGTCAGAACCCTATTCCTTTTCTCCAGAGATGTTGCCGGACCCCCTGACCTGACCAGCATTTTTTGTCTATCTTCGGTATAAACCAGCATCAACAGTTCCTTCCTACACAAGACAATACAGGGGTTCGTCAGATTACTGAAGACCTTATTAACGGATATCCAACTTTACACATTTTCCCCTGTAAATTTTTTTATAATTTTTCAAGGTATGAAAAATTTGCAGAAACAGAAATCCAAACATCTACATATAGTTTGGAATAGGGGTAGCAGTTAGTTCATTCAAAAAACAATAAGTCTTCAAATAAAAACCTGTTAACAAGTAATCTTCCTAAAGTAACCAAACGGAAACCAATGTATGTTACAAACACTGGAGCAACTTAAGGCACTTAAAAGATGTGCTTTGGAAATTGATAAGGCAATCTCAGCTATTGACTCATGTAGAACACGTTGTCAAACAAAGTATCCATTCAAGCTTTAAGACAGGGGTCGGCAACCTTGTTCTGCATAGGGGCCAGGACACATGTCTGTGAGTGGGTGGCGGGCCACATCTATCACGTGTACTTATACACGTGATAGATGTGTACTTATAGAAACTTACATCTTATAGAAACTTACAAAATTCTTAAGGGGTTGGACAGGCTAGATGCAGGAAGATTATTCCCGATGTTGGGGAAGTCCAGAACAAGGGGTCACAGTTTAAGGATAAGAGGGAAGTCTTTTAGGACCGAGATGAGAAAATCATTTTTCACACAGAGAGTGGTGAATCTCTGGAATTCACTGCCACAGAAGGTATTGAGGCCAGTTCATTGGCTATATTTAAGAGGGAGTTAGATGTGGCCCTTGTGGCTAAAGGGATCAGGGGGTATGGAGAGAAGGCAGGTACAGGATACTGAGTTGGATGATCAGCCATGATCATATTGAATGGCGGTGCAGGCTCGAAGGGCCGAATGGCCTACTCCTGCACCTATTTTCTATGTTTCTATCCCGCCCCCAACCCGCCCCAGATCGCAGGCATCAAATCACGTGTTCACATAGATCCCGCCCCTTCGAGGACACCACCTCTGGCCCCTAGTTACGGGCGCTCACAAACATGGCGCACCTACGGTACATTGTCTTGGCTCTGTCCTGAAGGCAGTGGCTCAAATACTCACACTCACTCGTCCCCGTCCGATCCCAACAGAGAAGCCCAGACACAGAAGGTGCGCGGCCCTGCCGGCGGCTTTGCGCACAATGCGGTACAGCCAGAGCTCGGTGCTCGGCAGCTCCGCCATTGCGGCCGCCAGTGCAGGCATCTTGCGTCACCGCGCCTGGGCCCGGGAGGTACCTCGGGATGAAGGAAGTCTGCGGGCCGGATAATTACGGGGAAAAAAATACGCCTGTGGGCCGGATGATTTTGGGTTACGGGCTGCATTCGTTGCTGACCCCTGCTTTAAGATCTAGGGAAACATGCCGTTATATGTACCATAACAACTAACTACAAAGGGAAGGACATCCAAAAATATTTAACCCTCATTGAAATGGTTCATTTCTGACTGAGAAGAAAAAATCACTTTACAGACATTTCTCAGGAACAGAATGTTTAAGAAACAACTGCAGATGCTGGAGAATCGAAGGTACACAAAAAAAATGCTGGAGAAACTCAGCGGGTGCAGCAGCATCTATGGAGCGAAGGAGATAGGCAACGTTTCGGCCCGAAACGTTGCCTATCTCCTTCGCTCCATAGATGCTGCTGCACCCGCTGAGTTTCTCCAGCATTTTTTTGTGTACCTTCTCAGGAACAGAATCCTTACACAACCTGGAGACTGCCTGGGCTGCAGCTTCCAGAAGCTTCACAGCACTGAGGCCATTCAATCTATCATGCCAAGTGAAAAGAACAATCCAATTAGTTCCAAGAGGCTGTTCATTCTCTGCAAGTGTTCATCTAATAACCTTTTGAAAGACAAGTTAAACCTGCCTTCGCGACACTCTCACGCAGTTAATTTCAGGATGCAATAACCTGCTGCAGATCAAGTGTCTCTTCACCAGTTGCCTTAAATCTGTATCTCTGATTGGCAATGCTCCTCGCACTGAAAACAATTTCTCCTGATTTACTCTATCAAAGCATAGACCATAGAATAGTACAGAACAGGAGCAGGTCATTCTGCTCACAATGCCTGCAACAAACATGATGCAAAGACCATGTCTTATCTACCTGCACACAATCCAGATCCCTCACTACCCTCCATACCCATGTGCCTATCCAAAAGTCTCTTAGATGCCACTATCGTATCTGCCTCCACCACCACTTGGGCAGCGCATTTGAAGCCCCCCACCAGTGAGTTAAAGAGTTGCCCTGCACAGTTCTTTTAAACTTTGTCACTCTCAACATAAAGCAATTCTACTTAGTATTTGACTTTTCCATCCTGGGAAAAAGATTTTGACTGCTTACTCTACCTATGCCTGTAATATAGTATTTACATCTATCATATCTGGATTCAAACAAGGGGACATGACTTGAGAATTAAGGGACAGAAGTTTAGGGGTAACATGAGGGGGAACTTCTTTACTCAAAGAGTGGTGGCTGTGTGGAATGAGCTTCCAGGGAAGGTGGTGGAGGCAGGTTCGTTTTTATCATTTAAAAATAAATTGGATAGTTATATGGACGGGAAAGGAATGGAGGGTTATGGTCTGAGCGCAGGTATATGGGACTAGGGGAGAATACGTGTTCGGCATGGACTAGAAGGGTCGAGATGGCCTGTTTCCGTGCTGTAATTGTTATATGGTTATATATCTCTCCGGATGGATTTAAGAGTGAGTTAGATAGAGCTCTATGGGCTAGTGGAGTCAAGGGATATGGGGAGAAGGCAGGCACGGGTTATTGATAGGGAACGATCAGCCATGATCACAATGAATGGCGGTGCTGGCTCGAAGGGCCGAATGACCTCCTCCTGCACCTATTTTCTATGTTTCTATGATTCTAACCTCCAGCATTCAAGAGAAAACAATCCGAGTCTGTCAAAACTGTCCCTGTGGCTAATACCCTCTGATCCAGGCATCATTCTGGTACAATGAAGATACAAGAAATTGCAGATGCTAGTTTACAATAAAAGGCGCAAAGTGCTGGAGTAACTCAGCGGGGCAGGCAGCATCTCTGGAGAACATGGATACTGGAGAACGGGACAACCTCTTCACACTGATTGTGGTTGGGGATGGGGGGAGAAAGCTGGAAGAGAGGAAGAGAGGAAAGGTTGGACAAAGCCTGGCAAGTAATAGATGGAAGAGAGCAGGGGCAGGACAAAGGATTAAAATGGAAACACAGGCAACTATAATCAAGAGAGGTTCTTGAGGAATATAGAAGGTGCAGGAGAGTATTTAAGGGAATTAAATGGGCTAGAAGAGGTCATAAAATATCATTGGCAGATAAGATGAAGGAGAATCCTAATTCATTCTTGAAGAATATTAGGAACAAGAGAGTAACTGAGGAAAGAGTGGGCAGGGTGAATCTCTGGAGAACATGGTACGTGACATTTCAAGTCAAGTCCCTTCTTCAGACCGATTGCAGGGGTGGAGAAGAATGACCTGGCATACAACGAGAGGTTCAGAGCAAATGACTGGAGTGTCAACTGTTTCATCTGTCAAAAGCATAATGATGTTGGTCCATATCACCTTCAGTAGCACCACTGATGTGTTATTGCCACAGAGGGTGTTATGCAATATTTTATTGTGGAAATGGCTGGTGACAGTTTTGCTTTGGAAAATGCAACTTGACTTAGCCCAAGCAACACCCAAGATGAACCATTATCCCAGCCCAATCTCATTAACAAGGCAAAGCACAAGAATACCATGCCAACCAACCATGTTGATTCCATCTTCTTGTGCAATTGTTTCTGATAATGACGGGTGGATCCAATGTATGGAAATCTATCCAATTAATAGTTGCAAAACACAGAACACACCAAAGATCTTTGAAGTAAACAAAACTGCATTTAGCCTTTGTTTGGAAGGGAAATTTTACTATTTACTTTCAGGCACATTTCATTCAGGGACAAATAACTATTCATTCTATTTAAGGAAATTTGCTCAGCAAAGAGAGAGGAGTTCTTGCCTCATACGTTGCAGAAGCACAATAGACCAGAGTTGGAGCAACGCAGACTGTCGGTGGTTCAAGAGAGAGAGAGAGAGAGAGAGAGAGAGGGAGGAGTGAAGCCGCAGAGAATTTTGAAAACAGGAATGAGTTCATGGGAATGAAGTCATTGAGTCATACAGCATGGAAACACATTAATCCCATCTCCCAGAACTGGGCCCATATCTGTCTCTAAGTGATTTAAGTGCTCATCTGGTTCCTTCTTGAATACAGTCAATGACTCCACTTCCATTACACTCGCAGAAAGTTTATTCCAAATTACCACCACTGTCTGAGTGAAAAACAAGTCCCCCTCAAATCCCCTCTAAATCACTGCACCTGCATCCTCAGTCTCTAGTTTTATTAACCTTCATAAGTTCTAGGAGCAGAATTATGTGGCCCATCATGGCAGATCTGACCTCTCACAAGAAGAAAAAATTCCTCCTGTCTAACCTATCTATACACCTCATAATTTAACATACCTCAATCACGTTCTCTCTTAAGCTCCTCTTCTCCAGGGAAACCAGATCCAGTTTCTCCTGGCCCTTCTCCTAATGGAAACAGTCAGTCCCGGGCAACACCCTCTCCTCTGAGCAGATCGCCTCTGCACCCTCTCCAGCACTATCACAGATCTCCTCTACTGTGGCAACCTGCACTGCATGCAATACACCTGTCGAGGTTTCAGCTTCCTCAAAAGTTCCTGAATAGTTCTCTGTTCCAGAGGTTAAATTTATAGTTTTCTATGTTGGTGTATACCCCTTCACTGCTCCTGTTTTCAAAGCCCTGACTAATGAAGGCCGACGTCCCATGTTATTCTTAACCATGTTATTGAACTGTGCTGCCACTTTCACAGATCTCTAGATGCACCAAGGTCCCTCTACTCCTCAACAGTCCCGTGAACCAACCAGTCATGGTATTCCTCCAAGCCTTTTACATCACCTCACATTTAGTTGGATTAATCTTCATCTGCCATTTCTCAGATCATCGATATCACCCTGTCGATTAAGACTACCCTCCACACAGTGATCAACTAAACCAATCTTCATGGCATCTTATCAATCCATCGATGTTCATGTGTGGGAAGTCAAAATGGATCGCTGAATAAGATCACTAAGCACTACAATCTTCTGCTTATGATTGGCACATGTTCAGTCATAATGTCATAACAGCATGGAAACAGGCCCTTCAGCGAATGAGTGCATGGTAACCATCAATCTCTCATTTATATTAATCCCATGTAAATCTCATTTTATTCTGCACACAACAGCATTAATTCACCTCCAGATCTCACTGTTCACCCACAGACTAGGGACAACTTGCAGTGGTTTAATGACCCACTAACTATCCTGACCTTGGCATGTGGGAGGAGGCCAGAGCACCAAGGGGAAACCTATAAAGACCAGCTCTTCTGGATGGGTCACCATGTCACCAAGCTAGGACATTGGCAGTGTTGCGAGCAAGCTGGGTGAAAACGCAAGTCAGCCTGAAGAGCGCTAAATTAAATAGGTCTTACAAAGTCACATGGTTTAGTTACATCGTGAAGTGTTTGTCAACCAAGAACACACATGCAACAAAGCTTTAAGGCTTTGAAGGCTGTTAGTTTGTATTTAACAAAACCTCTCCTGCATTCCCCACAGAATTCTACATTTTTGCAGTGGGACTTATTTATCTTTATTTAGAAACATAGAAACATAGAAAATAGGTGCAGGAGTAGGCCAATCGGCCCTTCGAGCCTGCACCGCCATTCAATATGATCATGGCTGATCATCCAACTCAGTATCCCGTACCTGCCTTCTCTCCATACCCCCTGATCCCTTTAGCCACAAGGGCCACATCTAACTCCCTCTTAAATATAGCCAATGAACTGGCCTCAACTACCTTCTGTGGCAGAGAATTCCAGAGATTCTCCACTCTCTGTGTGAAAAATGTTTTTCTCATCTCGGTCCTAAAAGATTTTCCCCCTTATCCTTAAACTGTGACCCCTTGTTCTGGACTTCCCCAACATCGGGAACAATCTTCCTGCATCTAGCCTGTCCAACCATTTCCCCGAATAATTGCTCTCTAAACCGTAGCTGAGAGGGAGATTGCCAGCAAGCTTTAGAAGTGAACCTACAAACCTGTACCAGGAGCACCAGGAGAAAACCCACGTGGTCACGGGGAGAACGTACAAACTCCGTACACCCGTAGTCAGGAACAAATACGAGTCTCAGGCACTGCAAGGCAGCAACTCTACCGCTGCACAACCGTGCCACCCTCCGCACTGATTTGTGAAAGCTGTACCTGTATTTATGAATGATGGCGTTGAATAGTTTGCCGTCCCTCCAGCACGAGGTGAAGTTCTCACACCTGATTCCAGTGTGGCCATCCGCTGCCTGTTGCGACCACAGTAAGAGTTTCTCCTTTGCTGACATTTCTCCAGACTCCCCAGAAACATGGATGTCAGAGATCTGAAGAAGAAAATCCAAAGTGATTAAAAAAAATAATTCATGTTTCCTGGAATCAAAAAGTCCTTCACATTGTTCCACCATTCTGAAACTTTCTACACCAGAGGCCACCCAACCCAACATAATCTAGTATTAGCGGGCAGATGTCTGAAGAAGCATTCGACCCGAAACGTCACCTATTCCTTTTCTCCTGAGATCATGACTGACCTGCTGAGTTACTCCAGCATCTTATGTCTATGATCAGGTACTGGTGTATTATTGTTACATGTATCACAGTGGAAACTTGCTTTTGTGAGCAAACCATTCCATACTATATTATGATCTGGATGAGGGAAATATTAATGATCTGGATGAGGGAATTGAAGGCAATATCTCCAAGTTTGCGGATGACACTAAGCTGGGGGGCAGTGTTAGCTGTGAGGAGGATGCTAGGAGACTGCAAGGTGACTTGGATAGGCTGGGTGAGTGGGCAAATGTTTGGCAGATGCAGTATAATGTGGATAAATGTGAGGTTATCCATTTTGGTGGCAAAAACAGGAAAGCAGACTATTATCTAAATGGTGGCCGACTAGGAAAAGGGGAGATGCAGCGAGACCTGGGTGTCATGGTACACCAGTCATTGAAAGTGGGCATGCAGGTGCAGCAGGCAGTGAAGAAAGCGAATGGTATGTTAGCTTTCATAGCAAAAGGATTTGAGTATAGGAGCAGGGAGGTTCTACTGCAGTTGTACAGGGTCTTGGTGAGACCACACCTGGAGTATTGCGTACAGTTTTGGTCTCCAAATCTGAGGAAGGACATTATTGCCATAGAGGGAGTGCAGAGAAGGTTCACCAGACTGATTCCTGGGATGTCAGGACTGTCTTATGAAGAAAGACTGGATAGACTTGGTTTATACTCTCTAGAATTTAGGAGATTGAGAGGGGATCTTATAGAAACTTACAAAATTCTTAAGGGGTTGGACAGGCTAGATGCAGGAAGATTGCTCCCGATGTTGGGGAAGTCCAGGACAAGGGGTCACAGCTTAAGGATAAGGGGGAAATCCTTTAAAACCGAGATGAGAAGAACTTTTTTCACACAGAGAGTGGTGAATCTCTGGAACTCCCTGCCACAGAGGGTAGTCGAGGCCAGTTCATTGGCTATATTTAAGAGGGAGTTAGATGTGGCCCTTGTGGCTAAGGGGATCAGAGGGTATGGAGAGAAGGCAGGTACGGGATACTGAGTTGGATGATCAGCCATGATCATATTGAATGGCGGTGCAGGCTCGAAGGGCCGAATGGCCTACTCCTGCACCTAATTTCTATGTTTCTATGTTTCTATACCATCCCAATCAGCCATGATCACAATGAATGGCGGTGCTGGCTCAAAGGGCCGAATGGCCTCCTCCTGTACCTATTTTCTATGTTTCTATACATGAGTGCTCAGGTAGTGCAAGAAGAGAAAGAAAGAGTGAAGAATATAGTGTTACGCCTGCAGAGAAATTGCAGATTTTAAAAAGTGCAAGAGCCCCAACGAGGTGCATTGGGAGATCAGAACTACATCCTTAGCTTATAAAGCTCCATCAAGTAGTCTGATAACAGCAGGGGAGAAGCTGTTCGTGCATTTGCTGGTACATGTTTTCAAACCTTTGCTTCTTCTGCCCAACAGGAGAAGAGAGAAGAAGGTATGAGCCGGTAAAAAGTCCATGATTATGTTGGCTGCTTTCCTGAGGCATTGTGAAATGCATGTGGAGTCGATTGGAGGGGGGGTGGGGGGGGAGATAGTATTGCTAGATTCATGATGGCCTGGGCACAGTTCACGACTCTTCCATTTCTTGGGGTCTTGGGCAGAGCAGTTGCCAGACCAACCTGTGGTAGGAGGCTTTCTAAGATGCATTGCAGATATTGGTAAAAATCATTTGAAATTCTGCACTGCTAAGGTTCGGAAAGTTTCAGATACCATGACCAACCAGTCACCCCTTTGCTCCACATGGAAAACAACTCCTAGCATCATCCAGCCAACTGAGACAAAAGCACACTGGATAGCCACCGAGTGGTCACAGGAGTGGAAGACAACCTCATCTCCATTACACAGCTACATCTCTTCACCAGATAAAATTCTGACCTCCCCAGAGGAGCATGGGTGAAGCTCAACAAACTTCGTACTGGAGTTGGGCGTTTCAATACCAGCATATGGAGATGGGGACTCCGCCAGAGCCCAGCCTGAACAACAGACAGCCAACCATGTCATCTCTGGGTGCCCACTCTACCACCCACCAAATGGAGCTCAGGGCCTGGCAGACATTGACGCAGAGACAACAACCTGACTGCTCAACACCCGACATGAGATCTAACTATTCCTTTGCTTTATGTTTCATTTTTCCAGACCAACCATCTCAACTGGTGTACATAACGGAACAGAATTCCCATGGCAATTCACTCAACTTTGTCAAAGATGCTGCAGTTTACATGCAGATTGAACAGACAAGGGTGCCGGAAGCAGGCCCTTGCTCCTCTTCTTGCCAAGTCCCACTGAGGTCATCGCCATTGGGCATTTATATTACTTGGATCATTTGCAGCCCTGTAAGTCAACTTTCTTGAGCACTCGTTGCGTGAAGTACACTAACACATGCCATTAATGGATGCCTTCTTTACATTTACTAAGAAAGTGACAGCAGCAGCTTAAGTCAATCTGTATGGATTTTTGACATAAATACATTACTACAAATATAATATAACTAGGGCAAATGGACTTATTTTTACAGTTTTTTTTCCAAAGCTCTCTGCCTGGACAGTTCCTAACGGATTTTGAGTTCAGTTTGAGACGATATTGAGTGGAATTTCGACAGGACTTCCCAAAACACAGTGAAGGTGCTTCCAGATCAAAGATGAAATCATAGCCCAAATATCTCACCACTACCAAACCATTTTAATTTCCCTTCCCATTCCCATACCAGCCTTTCTTATGCTTTGCTTGACCTCCTCTGTTGCTAAAGTGAGGCCTTAAGCGAACTGGAGGTTCAGCATCTAATTTTACGCTTGGGTAGCTTACAACCCAATGGTATGAACATTGAATTATCCAATGACAAGTAATATCCCCCCGACCTCTCTCTCTCTTTTTCCTGTGAGCCCTCCACACCCATTTCTCCAACTATATCTCAACCCCCCACGTCACCCTACTCCTTTCACCTTTATCATACACTGATCTCCCATCTCCAAGTTCCCCATTTCCCTTTTATCTCCCCTGTATCCCCTTTCCTTTGTTCCCTTCCATCTATATCCCTCCCTCTGGCTTTTCTCTTTGGTCTTCTCACTTCATCTGACACCCTTTTGTCTCCTTTGTCACTTACAGCACTCATTTCTAATCCAACCTCCGTTGCTTGTATCCACTTGCCAGGCTTTGCACTGGCCCCAACTCTTATCCAGCTTTCTGCCCCCTACTACAATCTGCCTGAAGAAGGGGTCTGACCCAAAGCATCGCCTGTCCACAGTTGCTGCCTGACCTGCTGAGTTCCTCCACTACTTTGTGTTTTGCCCAAAACATCTGTTCATCTCAGGAACACCAGAGAAAACCATTCCTTCAGTGAAGGCATCAGTTACACCCTGATAAATATAAGTCGTACAACAAAGGTATCAGGTGCCTGAATGAAATAGCAGAAGTTGTATCAGATATCCTTGGCAATTACACCACATTATTGTTGAACTTACAACATATCAAACATCAGCTGCACACAAACTAAGGACTGCCACTTACTCACGCTTTTTAAGTTCCACCACACCTCTTTAATCGTGGTTCAAACATCATAATGCCCTGCTCCAATCCTTCCTATTGAAGGGAAGCCACAAAGTGCTGAAGTAACAATGCGTTAGGCAGCATCTCTGGAGAACATGGATTTGGATAGGGACCCTTCTTTAGAGTTACCTCTCCATGTTCCCCAGAGATGCTGTCTGACCCGCTGAGTTACTCCAGTTGAGTAACAACTCCACTGAGTTGTGTCTTTTTTTCTAAACTAGCATCTGCAGTTCCTTGTATCCACTTCCTGTAGGACGGCACTGCCATAATCACACATATTTACTGGGTGGTCACATCAGTAGAGAACCACTGGCTACTTTATCCTCATGAATAAGTCTCTGACTTCAATGCTCACGTATTGCAGGTGAGCTGGAAGTCAGATGCTGGCACATCAGACCACGCAAGCTATGGCTCAGCGCAGCCAACGTGCTGGCATGGTATAGACAAGGGGGGGGGGAATAAATTAAATGGTCCTTTAAGGGCAAATGACCAAACCCAACCAGTGAACGTTGAAACTTATTAAACCTGCTTTGAATTCTCCACAGAGCAAAGTGAATTAAGTCAAAGTCAATTTTATTCATCAAATGCATCCGAAGGTGCAGTGGAATGAATTTGCCAGCAGCGATACACTTAAAAAGAACACACAATACACAATAAGAATAAGTTTGTGGGTTACCTAGTAAAGGATGTGTAAGTCATCAAGCACATACATGTTAATATTGACCAAATTAAAGACACCATAAAATGGAGGATCCCTGCATTTGTCAGAATTGCTTAACCCTTGTCAGTGGAAATTTACAGGCTTTGGATGGCGCCAGTCAGTCTAAGCTTAGATTGATATGCAGGATGGTGAAGGATCCAGGTGTTCTTCTAGTTCCTCCTAATTGATAAAATGTATAACAGTTCTGCAAACAAAACTTAAATGCATCACTTTGATTGGATCGCTGCAAGGGGATTGTAACTAGTGTAAATAATGTTGCAAGAGAGTTACCCCGCTGTTCGTTGATTGGTTGAAATGTTAAGCCTTGGAGGAATTGTTTGAATTCCAGGAAAAAAGTTGCATTATTCATTTATGTTGGCTTCCTTCTGGAAGCTTCTTCCAGATACAATGTATGTGAGCCTCTGTTATTGGGTTGGGGAACTATCAATAATGTACTGATGTAATTAATATGTTTGATTGGATTGTAAAGAGACCACCCCTATGTAGTTCGGCCCCTCAAGGTTCGGGGACCTATAAAAGGCAGCCCCCACGAGGTCCTTTGTCGATCTTCTGGAAGAGCGCTTGGGACTGCGTGACCTTTTGGAGTGTTTCTGCTTGCACGAGGCTGAAGGTCTTGGCCAGGCAGATACAAGGATCGAACCCACGGTGGTTTAGGTATCGTATAGGGGAATTTGTTGCCTATCCAAAAATGAAGATTAGTTGTTCTAGTGCTTGACTCAGTGGTTTTTGACTGAACTAGACTGGGGGTAAGCTTGAGAAGAGCGTATTTACACTTGGAGTGCAGGAGTGCATCAAAGGTTCACCAGATGGATTCCTGTGATGTGGGGGCAGCGATTAAGCAGAGTGGGTCAATATTGTCTACAGTTCAGAGATTGAGAGACGGACATTACAAGGTGCAGGTACTTCCTCCATCTGTGGAGTCTAGAACCAGTGTTCAGAGTTTCAAACTAAAGGGCCACTCCCACTCCCCTTTCCTGAGGTGGATCTTATAAACCTCCTCTGTTCTCAGTCAACACTCGGCATTGAGAATGACGTGCTTCCATTCTCAATCTGTGGGTTCTGAGGTGATGGATGAGGCCCACGTGAGAACCACAGACTATTCCAGAGATGGGATAGGAGGTGCCTGACAAAGGGAGGTGGGTGGGTAGTTTGTGGGGCGGTTCTCTCCTTCTGCCGCTTACACATTAAGGACTGAGATGAAAAGAAATGTCTCCACTTCGAGGCTGCTGAATCTGTAGAATTCTCTGCCCAAATGGGCAACGGGGACTTGGGCACTGAGTGGATTTGAGAAAGAGATCAATAGATTCCAAGGTATTATGGAAGCAAAGGGCATATGGGAATAGTATCGCAAGAGCCTCTGAGGGAAAAGATCGACCTTGACGGTATTGAAGGGCAGGACTAATTTCACGAGATTGATCCCTGGGATGGCGGGACTGTCATATGAGGAAAGATTGAAAAGACTAGGCTTGTATTCACTGGAGTTTAGGAGGATGAGGGGGTATCTTATAGAAACATATAAAATTATAAAAGGACTGGACAAGCTAGATGCAGGAAAAATGTTCCCAATGTTGGGCGAGTCCAGAACCAGGGGCCACAGTCTTAGAATAAAGGGGAGTTCATTTAAGACTGAAGTGAGAAAAAACTTTTTCACCCAGAGAGTTGTGAATTTGTGGAATTCCCTGCCACAGAGGGCAGTGGAGGCCAAATCACTGGATGGATTTAAGAGAGAGTTAGATAGAGCTCTAGGGGCTAGTGGAGTCAAGGGATATGGAGAGAAGGCAGGCACGGGTTATTGTTAGGGGATGATCAGCCATGATTACAATGAATGGCGGTGCTGGCTCGAAGGGCCGAATGGCCTCCTCCTGCACCTATTTTCTATGACAGGGACTACGGGCTGGATGGCTTACTGCGATTTATTTTAGGGATAAATAGTAATGGAAAGAGTCTCTGTGTACATCATTCCAGAACCAGACTACACAAGTGAAGCCACAGAATCTCTCTCTCTCAGGGGAATTGCTAGTAAAGGTGGGTCTTCCCAACCACTGTGTATTGTTATTGAGGCCTGCGGGGCCCATGAAATGAGGGCACTGTTGGGAGCATTGCAGGGAAAATAAACACAGGAAGGTCAGAGCAGGAAATAATTCCTTCTTTAAACATTTTCATTGAAAAACTTTGTTTACTGGATATAAAGATTGGGTAGATGCATAGAGTCCCTTGCCCAGAGCAAAGGAATCAAGAACCAGGGGGCATGGGTTTAAGGTGAAGGGGAAATGATTTTATTGGAATCTGAGGGGTAACTTTTTCACACTAAGGGTGGTGGGCGTATGGAACAAGACTGTCCCAACGTTTAAGAAGCATTTAATGGCCTGTCCCACACGCGAACTTGGCTCGCAAATTACGCGACCTCGTGGTCGCTTGAGGCGTACGGGCACCGTACTTAGAAGCGCAGAGTTGTGCGGGGCTGGTCCCGATATCACGCGGGGCTCCGAAATTCCTTCAGTGACCGAAATCTTCGCACGCCAACTGCCTGTTGGCCAGCGTACGCACGCAGGCGCATTGCGGTCGTACGCAGTGTTTTGACGTAGTACGCAGCATCTTGACAGCATACGCAGCGTCTTGATGGCGTACACCTAGCGCGTGGCGTTGCGTGATGACGTCACCGCCCTGCGTGGCGTTGCGTGATGACGTCACCGCCCGACGCCTTGCGACGCCCAAATTCAGTCGGCCCGCCTCCTGCCCAGCTGATTTGTAAGTATGACGTAAATGACGTCACGCGCGAACTTCGCTTCCGGTTGGTCGCGCCAAACGCACGCAATCGCATGAAAGTGGGACAGGCCCTTTAGACAGGTACATGGATAGGACCGGTTTAGAGGGATATGGCCCAAATGCAGGCAAGTGGGACTAGTGTGGATGAGACATGTTGGTTGGTGTGGGCAGGTTGGTCCAAAGGGCCTGTTTCCACACTGTATCACTCTCTGACTCTATATTGAAGATATGAGGAAGTTGATACCAAACGACAGTCTATGCTCACGTAACAACTTTGTAAGTGGCCTGGGAAACAGAGCTTACCAAGAGAAGCATAGAGTTACCAACAGCAGCAGGCTGAGGGGCAGGCGAGGTGAAAGTAGGAGATTACGTAAAAGGTCCTCCAATAATGCAAACAACACGAGGACTGAAACAACAGTACTGAAATAGAAACAGCAGTTGTTTGTTTTCAGATGAGACCTGAAAGCGAGGCACCACCCATACTCACAGAACTGAAAACAAATCACTGGCACAATTTTGATAAGAGCTGGACAATTTCCCCTGGTGTCCCGACTCGCGTTTATACCTCAACTAACATAATTTTAACTTTAAACTGCTGTTCAAGAGGTTTCTGCAAATTAGGTTGGAAAAATTTGGACAATGAGTGGTATGGTGTTATAAAAAGCAATATGTGCTTTGTATCTGAAAGGATGTATCCAAGGACAGGAGAGCATCTTTCAAAGGTTCAAAGGTCAAAGGTTGATTTATTGTCACATACACCTAGATGTAGTGAAATTTCTTTTGCCAATGCAGCACATCCTGGGACATGTCTCCCAAATTGGCCAATTTGTAATAAATAGTTTGTTCTGAAAGTAAATTCCGCACTCCATGTGATTTTTCCCCTTATATACAGGAAATAAAGGTGTGTGGATTTGTGATACAAAGGGTAGGAATATGAGCAACTATAGATTGCCACCCTTTGTCAGATAGCGAGACGGGCCTTATGGTTCAAGTACTGGTTCTTCTCATCTCTGACGTTACCAATACAGAAGTATAACAAAAGATCAACACCAACATCTTAAAAATGCGTTGCAGTTATTTAACGTGCCCTACATAGCTCATGGAAAAGGATTGCTGGCTTCAACATCTGGTAAAATATTGCAACCATCCCAACATCTTGACTTTGAAAGCCGTTGGAACACTGTTCACACTCTTGGCTTTGAGACAACGTAAATATTTCTTGATCTTTCCTCTCTGGAAAAATTGAGCTGGAGTTAAGCAAGGATAACGGCTCCGTTGTTGCAGGAATTCACCTTTGCAACGCAGGCTGAGCAGTTGTGTTGAACTCAGTCATGAACTCAGTCTTCCAGCACAGATCTATCTGAGCTGCTTGTGACATCCTGCCCAGACAATCCAGTGCTTCAGTTTACACTGCAAACCAATTATGTCATCTTATATTCTTATACAGGTATAACACTAATACTGAGCACAACAAATTCCTTAGTTAATAGTTTTACACTGAGTACATAGGGGGACATAGGGGAGGGGTGAGAGAGTGAGAGGAAGGGAAGGAGGCAGTGGTAGGGAGAGTGATTTTCAGATAGACTGAACGTGGAAAGGATGTTTCCTGTAATGAGAGAGTCTAGAGCCAGAGGGCACAGCCTCAGAATAAAAGAGCCTACCTTCAGAATGGAGACGAGGAGGAACTTCTTTAGCCAGAACGTGGTAAATCTGTGGAATTCATTGCCACAGTCAGCTGTAGAGGCCAAGACAATGGGTATTTTTAAGGGGGAGATCGATAGGCTCTTGATTAGGAAGGGCGTCAAAGGTTATGGGGAGAAGGCAGAAGAATGGGGTTGAGAGGGAAAAATAGGTCAGCCGTGATGGAATGGCAGGGTAGACTAGATGGGCTGAATGGCCTAATTCTGCTCCTATGTCTTATGGTCTTATGATCTTTGAATTGGCCAAAGACAATATTTGCATAGTTATTCATCTTCATGATGTCTGTGAGATTCTTATGTGAGTGACAAATCAGACACTTCCTCGTGTTTTGAATGAGGATTCGGCTCACACCACGTGGAACCATTGCTCCCTGTTTGCATTTTGCGACAACAGATCATTGTTTGAGCTGGGAGTTTTCTGCCCAAAGAAGGCTGTCATCTGAGCAAGAACGGCTTGAGAGACTGTACATCCCACTCCTGCTCCTAGTTCTTGCATATAATACACACAGGATTTCAACCCAAAACATGAACCAGTTCCTTCCCTTCCAATCCCAAACCCCCCTCCCCCAGATAATGCTCAACCCAATGGGTTCCTCCAGCAGGACGTCTGTTGCTCGGGCCACAGTACAAGAGGAAACCATTTTCAACAACTGCACATGCTGGAAATTTGGTATAAATACTGAAAAATAAGAGCAGGCAGCACAGCAGTGCAGTGAGTGGGATCACAGCCTCACATCGCCAGAAACCCAGCTTTAATCCTGACCTCGGGTGCAGTCTCTGTGGAGTTTGCATGTTCTCCACGTGACCGCGTAGGTTTCCGCTCACATGACAAAGACATGCGGGCTGATAGATTAATTGGCAGCAGTAAATTATCCCATGTGTGGAATGGAATGCTATTTATTGTCATTCAAACCTAGGTTTGAACAAAATTTCATTTCTACAGGTTTTTACATTACAAAAAAACCCCAAAGACCCACACTTAACACAGTTTACATAAACATCCATCACAGTGGATCTCCAACACCTTCTCACTGTGATGGAAGGCAAAGTCTTTATCTCTTCCCTTTGTTCTTCTCCCGCGGTCCAGCAGTCCAACTGCAGCGTCGAGGCAAACTGGGGTTCCGATGTTATAGCCCCTGGCGGGCGATGGTAAGTCCCGTGGCCGTTTAAGCCACGCCGGGCGATGTTAGGCCCCAGCATCATGTCCTTTCATTCCCGCGGTTCCAGCGGGAGAAGTTGCCGTTGCGGAGCTCGGAAAAGCGGTCTCCCACCAGGGGACCTGCGAGCTCCCGATGTTCCTGTCCACCGGGCTTGCGGCCGGAGCCTCCGAAGTCGGCCACTCCGCGATGTCAGTTCCGCAGGCTCCGTGACTGGAGCCCTCAGGTTAGTCGCCGGCTCCTCGATGTTAGGCCCAACGACATCCGAGACGTTGTGTAGGTGACTGACGGAAATAGTGAGTTGATAAGCGGGGAGAATACCCCCAAAGGTATGTTGAATAAATCAGTGCAAATGGGCGGTTAATGGTCGCAGGGGATCGGTGGGCTAACAGGCATGTTTGCGTGCTATTGTGTGTCTCTGCGGCACTATGGTCAGGAAATGATCATTAGACCAGGTCCAACACATGTCCTGCTGGATTGAAATCAATCTGCAAGGCAGCTGCACATCTAATGTCAACTCTGCCCCATAACCAAGTCACCCGACTTCAGTCACCGAGATGCAGTGCACAGCGATCACTTGCATTTGCATTCGCTCGGAGACTGAGCTCCAAGCCATCGTCGCGTATTCATTGAGCTATTGGGAGAGAATGGGCCTGACAGTGCACACCTACAAAACAAAGGTCCTCACCAACCTGCCACCTACCGCGCCCCCACCTCACCTTCCCCTCTGCCCTGATAATAATGTTCCAGGCCAGGACCTTAAAAACATGCACCACCTCAAAACTCAGGAGTCACCTCTCGATGAAGGCAGACACTTCTCTGTCACCCTCAGTGCACCAGCATGGAGTTTGGAAAAGAGTGTTTGTCCACAAAGAGCTCAAGACTAGCCAAACTCATGACCCATTGTTTAGTTTAGATTAATTTAGTTTAGAGATACAGCATGGAAACGGGCCCTTCGGCCCACCGAGTACATGCTGTCCAGCGATCACCCGTTCTCTGTTATCCCAGTTTCTCATCTAGTCTCCACAAACTGGGGTGATTTTTTGACACCAATCAACCCAACAAACCGGTATGTGTGAGGGAACTGGAGCACGTGGCAGAAGCCCATGCAGTCACTTGAAGAACGTGCAAGCTCCAGACAACACCTGAGGTCAGGATCAAACCCAGGTCTCTGGCGCAGTGAGGAAGCAGTTTTACCAATTGTGCCACTGTGGACAGCAGTGATCCCAGCCTGCTGCTTGCCTCCGAATCAGGGGTATCTACAGCAGATTCGTCAAAGAACAGGCAAGATACTAACTAAGCCTTTGGTGGGATAAGTGAGCCAATGTCAGTGCCTTCAACCAGCTCAACATCCCTTGCACTGAGGTCGTTGTTACACTCAGCTGATAACATCATGCCCGACACTAGGCTCACCTCCAACCTCCAGCATGGCAAGAGATGACCAGGTGCCAGAGGAAACAATTTAAGAATTTTCTCAAAGCCTCCTTGAGGTTTAGAGAAACGGTACAATAGTTAATGCAGCTAACTCATAGTTCCAGTGATCTGGTTCAATCCCGATCTCTGATGCTGCTTGGTTGGAGTTTGCATGTTTACCCTGATACTGTTTGGGTTTCCTCTGGATGCTCTGGTTCCCCAACCACATGCCAAAGATGGCGGGTTGGCAGAGTAACCAGGTGTTGTGAATGAACACTATGGGCTACCTCATGGACATCGATTTTTATTTCCTAGTAATACTTGTGTAATTATATATACATCAGTCCTGTAGAATTTATGTATAGTTGATGTATAATGTATGTTTATGTGTGTTGTCTTAGTGCATGGGTCTGAGCAAGATTCTCATCGTACCTGTACCTCAATATACTTGTGCACGTGGCAATAAACAGATACAGGATAAAGTGTATAACATTTAGTGCAAGATAAACTCCAGTAAAGTCCGATTGAAGTAAATGGGATGTCTGGACTGCTCTCTAGTTGTTGAGCGGCTGGTTCAGTTGCCTGACAACAACAGGAAATAAACTGTCCCAGAACCTGGAGGTGTGTGTTTTCAAACATTTATACCTCATGCTTGATGGGAGAGGGGGGGGGGGGATACTGATCCTGATTATGCAGGTTGCCTTGCCACGGCAGCATGGTAAAGATGGAGTCTCAGTTAAGTCTCAATACCAATCAACCGCTGGTATATTACGTCACCTCCAGGAGTTACTACCAAACCTATCCACATGCGTAACTCGAAAGCAAACCTCTTCCAAACCATTTTCGGTTAAACTATTTAAATCACTGGGACTATTATGATTCAAATTCTCCCTCTGCTGCTCTTCATTCCCATTGTGCTGGGGATATGTTCAAACAAACACTTCAAGAGGATTCACATGCTGAGTCTGAAAGCAATAAACCAAGCCTTGCATTTCCTGGCACGAGTCCAGACTGCAGGGATTAGATCATGGCCAGGAGTCAAAATAATCTAGTCCTTGATTGATTAGACTTTCTCCAAAATACCTGCTGTGAATTCAAGGCAAGAGGAATAACATGCCTCCTGGCTACCATGGCCAATTGGGGCAGAGCCCCAGCTTTCTACGTCCTTTGAGTGAAAACATTCTTTCTTGATCATTCCTCAAATGCTCTGATTATCAAGGTTACATTCCCCTCAAAGGGAATTAATTCCTCTCCCCCCACGACCCGCCCCCACCCATCAAATCATTTAATCATCTCAACGCTCTCACTCCAAGTATGCCAGCCTTTGAATTCGCAGTCACAACGCCATTCAAATAATATTTTTTGTACTGGCTGCAAAATTAAATTTGACCTTATTAACTCCAGGGGTCCCACGCACAGAGTGAATGAACTGCACAGATTGAAATGGCTCTAGGGGCGCCGCATTGACGGCAGCCTCTGCCTACAGCCCGTTTGTTTTTCAATCTTTTAAAAAAAAATTTTAGTTAGTTTAAAGTCTGTTTTGGGGGAATCTTTAACTTTTCTATGTGGGGGATGGGGGTAAGGTAAGGGGGAAACTGTCTCCCAGTCGCTTTCTGGCGAGGATGCGACTATTTCTCCGAGTCGCGTCCTCGCCCCCCTCCTCGCAGCCTACCACCTGGATTGGTGTGGCCTTTCCTGCCGGGGACCGCACCAGAGCTTCAACAGCAGAGTCGCAGCGCTGGATTCACCGCGGAGCGGGCGATGCCGACCTGGATCGCCGTTTGGAGCTCCAGAGCGTTGGGCCGCTGCTCCAACATTGCTGAGCTGTGGTTTGGAGAGCTTCCAGCGCGGGCGGTGCTGAACAACATCGTGGAGTCCTGGGGCCCTTTGCCGAGGGCCGCCAGCGTTGCACCTCCGACCAGCGCGGCCTGAGGACTTTGGGAGTCGCGGAATCCGGTAGGAGGTGCCCGACTCGGATGTCCAGGCCGCTGAAGAGGTCCCCCAGTCCCAACGTCGGACTTGCATCACCCCGGCGAGCGGGACCTGAACATCGGGCCGCCCTGAGGGGCGACAGCAGAGGGCTGGGGGGGGGGGGGGGCCCGACCACAGATGAACATCAGGAACATTAGAGGAAGATGACTGACTTTGGTGCCTTCCCTCACAGTGGGAAACTTTTGATTCTGCTGTGTGGGGATGTTTTATGTTGAACTCTATCGTGTGTTGTGTTCTTTATTTTATTGTATGGGTGTATGGTGATCACATTTCACTGTGCCAACTGGCACATGTGGCAAATAAATGTATCTTGTATCTTGAATCTTGATCTTGAAACTTCTTGTTGATAATTCTATGCTAAGTGCTGCTTCATATCTGGAGGCACGAAGCAGAAAGGTTTCACGAAGCAGATGCCTGCTCTGCAACCCCAGAAGTAAGATGGATCTTCTTGCCTTTACTCACCACTACGGAAGAGGCTCAAGTGGTGCCAGAGCACCTCCTGTCGTCGGTGGGGCCAGGCCAAGGTTGCTTTGTGTGCCATTCTTCCCAGTCTGCATCAGTCATTCAAAACACAGCTTTGTCAGATGTATCACTCAGTGACACAGCAAGTGGAGCTGCTACAGTAGCCCACAGCGATAGATACCCAAGTTCAATCCTGACCTCGGATATTCTCTACGTGGAGTTTGCATGTTGTCCCTGTAACTGTGTGGGTTCCTCTGGCTCCTCCAACTTTCTCTTTGAGGGATGGTAACAGAATTTTAACTGTACAGTCAAAAGCAAGGCATCCAATGTTTGCTTTGTGCACAGAGGTGCAGGGCTCCTTAAGAGAAGGCTCCGCTCATCTAACACGCACAGGTCCAAAGGATTTTGCAAAGCACAACCGACTTGAAGTGGCTTTGTTCAACAAGCTCAGCCAGTCAAACGGGCATAGTGGTGGAGGGAACCTGGTCAGGCCTCTGCTCAAGGAAGTGGAGGATTGCAAGCCACCCAAGTGTGGCAGGGAGGTGTAGAAGAATTGGATGTCCATGGGACGACAGGCCTGGTTGGGTCAGAAAAATGGAAACTGCCAAAGTGGCAAAGGGGCAGAGATGTCATGGCCAAATAGTGGTCTGGAGGGAAGGTTACAGTTAGTGTCGGAGGAGGAGAGGATGTTGGGGAGATGATTGCTAGATGAAGAAATTGTAAATTTGGGAGATAATTGCAAAGGATGAAGGTTTAAAAAGAACATATGACAGTGGGAATTGGGTTGCAGTCAAGACTGATATAATTAATGAAGGGATATTAATGAAGCAATTGGTGATAAAATTGCACGTGCACTATTACTGCCCATCGTTTGCGACTTAATTTTAGGAAAGCGGTCATTTGAGGTTAAAAATCATGTAACCTGTCTCTATAATCAATTCACCTCTGGAAACCCTGCTTAATGTGTTGTGTGATGTTCAACACTGACTCTGCATCAAATGAGCACAAAGGCTGAATTCTACCAAGCCTAGTTTTTTGTCGCCAACCACAATGTTCACAAGCTTGCAAGTGCACTCACTCCTTCGAAAATCACCTCAAAATCGGCAGCAGGCCTGATAGGATCAAGCCCTTGATCCCATGCTGAACCAAGGTGCATTTCAAAACTCTCAATGGTTCTCTGGAACTCAATAGCACAGCGGTAGAGACCCGGGTTCGATTCTGACTGCAGGTGCTGTCAGTACGGAGTTTATACGCACTCCCCGTGACCTCATGTGTTTTCTCCAAAGATGTACAGGTTTGTAGGTTTTGCAGGGCGGGAAGAGATTTGAGGTCATAAAAAAATGCTACAGAAATCCAATTGAAGGAACTCCCTCCCAGTGGTTCCATGGTAATTAACGTCATATCTCAAGTGATCTGTTGAAAGGCAGAACAAGGTGCACTGAGGTTTAAGCAGGAAGGAGACCAGGTACAGTACGAGAACCTCATACTACTTGGTCCTCTGATAAGGACCTCAATTGATTGAAAGGATGTGCAGAGCTTCCATTAGACTTTCAGACACTTAGTGATGCAGGCTCTTTAGTGAAACAGGCTCTTCAGCCCACTGAGTCTGCACCAACCCCATACACTAGCACTATCCTACATGCTAGAGACTACTCACAATTTTTACCAAAGCCAATTAACCTACAAACCTGCTACTCTTTGGAGTGTTGGAGGAAACCGGAGCCCCTGGAGAAAACCCATGCATTCACAAGGAGAACGTACAAACTCCATCCAGACAGCACCCGTAGTCAGGATCGAACCGGAGTCACTGGTGCTATAAGGCAGCAGCTATACCGCTGCACTACTGTGCTGCCGTTGCTCTTGGGTAACAACACTTGGGCAGTGTAAGCAGCATCCTATCCCGCAGACACGCAGCCTGCTGCAATCAGTATTAAACACATCAGTGGTTCCTCGTAACAAAATAACCCTTTGGGTAATCTTTCACCAATTTATTTCTTCATAGATCTCATGCGTGGATGGTCACTTCAGCGCCCATGTACTTCACATTTCATTAAACCAAGGGTGATTTCAACAATTTCCACCCGCATCGCACATTAACGGTACATCACAGAAGCTACACCGAATCAAACCTGACTCCAAAACAAATAGAGCAGCTGACCAGAGTTTTTTCAAGCAGATTTTAAGGAAGTGAGGACAATACAGAGGATTAACTAGGAAATTCCAGAGTTCAGGAAAATCGAGCATGAAGCAAAAGAATGGGCAATGCACACAAGGCCAGAGTTAAACATAGAAACATAGAAACATAGAAAATAGGTGCAGTAGTAGGCCATTTAGCCCTTCGAGCCTGCACCGCCATTCAATATGATCATGGCTGATCATCCAACTCAGTATCCTGTACCTGCCTTCTCTCCATACCCCCTGATCCCTTTAGCCACAAGGGCCACATCTAACTCCCTCTTAAATATAGCCAATGAACTGGCCCCAACTACCTTCTGTGGCAGAGATTCACCACTCTCTGTGTGAAAAATGTTATTCTCATCTCGGTCCTAAAGGATTTCCCCTTTATCCTTAAACTGTGACCTCTTGTCCTGGACTTCCCCAACATCGGGAACAATCTTCCTGCATCTAGCCTGTCCAACCCCTTAAGAATTTTGTAAGTTTCTATAAGATCCCCCCTCAATCTTCTAAATTCTAGCGAGTACAAGCCGAGTCTATCTAGTCTTTCTTCATATGAAAGTCCTGACATCCCAGGAATCAGTCTGGTGAACCTTCTCTGTACTCCCTCTATGGCAAGAATGTCTTTCCTCAGATTTGGAGACCAAAACTGTACATAATACTCCAGGTGTGGTCTCACCAATACCTTGTACAACTGCAGTAGAACCTCCCTGCTCCTATACTCAAGTCCTTTTGCTATGAATGCTAACATACCATTCGCTTTCTTCACTGCCTGCTGCATCTGCATGCCTACTTTCAATGACTGGTGTACCATGACACCCAGGTCTCGTTGCATCTCCCCTTTTCCTAATCAGCCACCGTTTAGATAACAGTCTACTTTCCTGTTTTTGCCACCAAAGTGGATAAACTCACATTTATCCACATTATACTGCATCTGCCAAGCATTTGCCCACTCACCCAGCCTATCCAAGTTACCTTGTTGAGGCCATTAAGGTTTTCAAAGGCTGAAGGGAATGTGATAGAGCCACAAAGTGAACGGAACATGGCACTCTCTTCCAAACATTCCAATAACTAATTCCTAACTCAACCCAAGCATACCAATAACTAACCCCTAACTAAAGCCAAATGTTGCAATAAATAACACAACCCAAACATTGGCTGCGGAAATCTTGCTCCTTCCCAAGAAGAGCTCGACTTATCTTCGAGCTAACAGCTCCATTTTGGAAGTGAAAGAGATGTACTGGGACATATTATGTACTGGGGATAACATCATTCGAAAAACATTTCTAAAGTCAACAGAGGCTTGGGTTGAGAATTTGGAGCATGTTGTGACAAGGCAAGTCACAGCCGATAAATATCTACAAGATGAAGGCAGAGAGAGCAAAATAGGAAGAAAATCCAGACAGAAAAGACAGATCGAAAAATTAAGCTCTCCATTTCAAGAAGGGTCCCAACCCCAAATGTCACCTATCCATGTTCTTCAGGGATGCTGCCTAACCTGCTGAGTACCCCAGCACTGTGTGTCTTTTTCTGCAAACCAGCATCTGCACTTCCTAGTTTCTACATTTGCTCCATTTCTATAATTGTTTTAATGTGTAATTCAAAAACTGTAGGGAATGAGGAACTTGAGAAGCTTAATGGTAGAAATTATATAAGACTATACAATATAAAAGAGACAAGGATGGTTTAGCACCAGGGACACTACCCAGAATGGCAGATACATTTTCCAGTTTTAATGTTCATTGCTGCCACCTGTTGATCATATGTAGACATCTCAGTGTATCTGAGATTTTAATCCAAGCTAACAGTGAAGAATACTCTAAATGATCCATGAAACGTCAGCCAGTTAAAGCTACGCAGTTTGTGTAAACAAATTCTTGCATAATCCCATTAAGATTTGTTAATTGTCTCTGGCAATACTAATGGCAAGCTTTAAAAGGGGCTGTGACTGTGTTAGTCTCTCTGATGCATCTCTCCATTATCTAAACATTTCCATGAGGTTCCTTCTCCTTCATCCATTTCATAGCAAAAGGATTTGAGTAATAATAATATCTTTTATTGTCATTGCATATAAGCGCAGTATAAGAGCAGGGAGGTTCTACTGCAGTTGTACAGGGTCTTGGTGAGACCACACCTGGAGTATTGCGTACAGTTTTGGTCTCCTAATCTGAGGAAAGGCATTCTTGCCATAGAGGGAGTACAGAGAAGGTTCACCAGACTGATTCCTGGGATGGCAGGACTTTCATATGAAGAAAGACTGGATAGACTCGGCTTGTACTCGCTAGAATTTAGAAGATTGAGGGGGGATCTTATAGAAACTTACAAAATTCTTAAGGGGTTGGACAGGCTAGATGCAGGAAGATTATTCCCGATGTTGGGGAAGTCCAGAACAAGGGGTCACAGTTTAAGGATAAGAGGGAAGTCTTTTAGTACCGAGATGAGAAAATCATTTTTTACACAGAGAGTGGTGAATCTGTGGAATTCTCTGCCACAGAAGGTAGTTGAGGCCAGTTCATTGGCTATATTTAAGAGAGAGTTAGATGTGGCCCTTGTGGCTAAAGGGATCAGGGGGTATGGAGAGAAGGCAGGTACAGGATACTGAGTTGGATGATCAGCCATGATCATATTGAATGGCGGTGCAGGATCGAAGGGCCGAATGGCCTACTCCTGCACCTATTTTCTATGTTTCTGTGTTTCTATCCACTTAACTCAATGTAAAGCAGAAGAAGCTCCACCAAATGCCACGGGTAAGATGAGTGGGTTGCCAACTGGTGTCACTTGGAAGCAATAGTGGACCCACTGAGCATGGTCCTCCTCACTCTACTGTTAGCAAGGCCACCAACATCCTTTCTTAACTAATGCTCTCTGTCACCCCAAGCGTTTTCATCATTTCAATTATGTCGGAATAAAGGCTGATATACACAGGCAAATCTGCCGCCCTGACCTGGCAAAGATTAGTGTGAAGCTAGAGGATTGAGAAGCATTTGAAAAGCAACAGAAGGCAACTAAAAAAAAGTAATAGGGCAGCACAGTGGTAGAGTTGCTGCCTCACAGTGCCAAAGACCTGGGTTCAATCCTGACGACAGGTGCTGTCCGTACAGAGTTTTGTACGTTCTCCCTGTGACCACGTGGGTTTTCTCCAGGTGCTCCGGTTTCCTCCCACACTCCAAACACATGCAGGTTTGTAGGTTAATTGGCTTTGGTAAAATTGTAAATTGTCGCGAGTGTGTATAGTGCTAGTGGACGGTGTGACCGCTGGTCAGTGCGGACTCAATGGGCTGAAGGACCTGTTTCCATGCTTTATCTCTCAAGTGTAACGTCAATAAGGGGAGAAAAGATGAAATGTGAAGGTAAGCTAGCCAATTATATAAAAGAGGATAAAAGAGGAGGTCTGAAGGTGGATCAGTTACCTGGACCAGATGGATTACACCCCAGGGTTCTGAAAGAGATAGTTATAGAGATGGTGGAGTGGGCTAAGGGCTAAGTGTTCGGCTGGCAACCAGAAGGTAGCCGGTTCGAATCCCGCTTGGAGTGCATACTGTCGTTGTGTCCTTAGGCAAGACACTTCACCCACCTTTGCCTGTGTGTGAATGTGTGTGAATGTGTGTGAGTGATTGGTGGTGGTCGGAGGGGCCGTAGGCGCAGATTGGCAGCCACGCTTCCGTCAGTCTGCCCCAGGGCAGCTGTGGCTACAGAAGTAGCTTACCACCACCGAGTGTGACTGAGGAGTGAATGAATAATGCGATGTAAAGCGCCTTGAGTATTAGAAAGGCGCTATATAAATCCCATCCATTATTATTATTATTATTATTAGTAGTGATCTTTCAGGATTCACTAGAGTCAGAAATGGTTCCAGGAAAATTGCACTGTTTAAGAAGGTAGCGAGTCAAAAGAAAATAAATTATAGGCCAGTTAGTCTGACTAACTAGTCTGTGGTTGGTAACATTTTTCCTAAAGATTCCCAAAAATCTGAAAATATTAATTTGCAGGTCAGGTCGACGGTGAGGAAGGTAAATGCAATGCTAGCATCCATTTTTAGATAACTAGAATGTGAAAGCAACGATGTCATGCTGAGGCTTTTTTAGGCCCTGGTGAGGCCAAATTGGGAATATTGTGAGCCGTTTTGTGCCCCATATCTGAGGAAGGATGCACCGGCTTTGGATCGGGTGCAGAGGAGGTTTATGAGAATGATTGGGTTCATGAATGAGGAGTGTTTGAAGGCTCTGGGCCTGCATTTGCTGGAATTTAGAATAATAATGGGAATCTCATTGAAATTTACCGGATAATGAAAAGTCTAGATCGAGTGGATGTGGAAAGGACGTCTCCAGTAATGGGAGAGTTTAGAACCAGAGGGCAGAGCCTCAGAATAAAAGGACGTACCTTCAGAATGGAGATGAGCAGGAATTTCTTTAATCAGAGGGTGGTGAATCTATGGAATTCATTGCCACAGATGGCTGTGGATGCTCAGTCATTGAGTATTTTTAAAGCAGATTGATAGGTTCTTGATTAGTAAGTGTGTGAAAGGTTACGGAGAGAAGGCAGAAGAATGGGGTTGAGAGGGAAAAATAAATCAGCCATGATTGAATGGCAGAGTAGATTCGATGGCTGAAGAGCCTAAATCTGCTCCTCTGTCTTTCTTACCTAATTGTCTGGAAATCAAGGTGATGTAATTATCTAACTTTATTTTCAAAAGCTGAAGTAACACAGAATGCTAAAATATCCTGAACTTCCTTCACTCCTCAGTTGAACTTTACTCTGAAGTGTAAAGGGCCTGTCCCACGAGCATGCGATTGCATGCGGCAAGCGCGACCTAATGTGGTCGCTTGAGCCGTACGGCCTCGCGGGGCCGGTCCCACTTCGAGTTGTGCGGAGCAGGCCCCGACATCGCGCAGGGCTCCGAAAAACTGACACTGTCCAAAAGTTCCGCCCGGCAACGGCCTGCCGGCCCGCAGCCGCATTGAGGCCGTACGCACCGTCTTGACGGGCGTACGCACCATCTCAATGCCGTACGCACCGTCTCCACGCCTTACACTGCGTCTTGACAGCGTACACCTAGCGCGAACTTCCCGCATACTTCGCTCGAACTTCACGTCAACTCGTACGGGGATCACTCGACCTCCGTGCAGTCCCCGCTTCCGGTTTGGTCGCGCTTGCCGCATGCAGTCGCATGCTGGTGGGACAGGCCCTGAAAGAATAGAAGGAAAGCCTACGCAATAATGTCTCCTTGACTTTCCTTGTGAGATAGGAGGCTGATCAACCCATCAAGTCTATGTCAGCTCTCAGATCTAACTTTGTTTCCCCATTTATTTCCCTGCAACATGCTCTCTCAGACACTCATGCATGTGAGGTGGGAGATTGCAACCTTCACGTGGTCCGCCCTGTTTCGACGAATGCAATCAACCTGGTGTGCACAACCAAATAAGATCAAATAGAACAAGTTGTCCTACAACTTTAGGCTGTGCACGCCATACGCAAGCAGAAGAAGAAGAAGAAGTACATGCATGTCAGTTCCTGCTACCAGCCCACAGTTAGTTCATTTTATTGTCAGGTGTACTGAGGAAGTTACGTGCTAACCAGTCAGCAGAAAGAGTACACATGATTATAATCGAGCCATCCACAGCACACAGATACATGATAAAGGGAATAATATTTAGTGCAAGGTCAGTAAAATCTAATTTAAGGTAGACACAAAATACTGGAGTAACTCAGCGGAACAGGCAGCATCTCTGGAGAGAAGGAATGGGTAACATTTCGGGTTGAGACTTTCGATTTAAACCAGCATCTGCAGTTCTTTCCTTCACACACAGTCTAATTAAAGATAGTCCGAGGGTCTTCAATGAGGTAGATAGTAGCTCTCTAGTTGTTGATAGAATGGTTGAGTGGATACACTGTAGGGTCGTTGGCAGTGGTGGGTTAACCGCCCAATCAGCACATTATGCAACGTGGAAGGAAAGCAGATCACCCAGAGGGAAACCTGGGTGGTCACTGACCAAACGTGCAAACTCCTCACAGACAGCACCAGAGTTCAAGAACTAACCCAGGTTGCCGGAGCTACAATGCAGAGGCTCCTTGGAGCTATCTTTATTTGTTCTTCTGCAGAGTCTCTTTTTCTCACATTTTATTTCACTATAGCTATTGAAGATTTTCCTTCTGACTTTCCTTCCAATAATTTGGAATGTTTTAGAAAAAAAAACTGGAAATAGAAACATAGAAAATAGGTGCAGGAGTAGGCCATTCGGCCCTTCGAACCTGCACCGCCATTCATGGCTGATCATCCAACTCAGTATCCTGTACCTGCCTTCTCTCCATACCCCCTGATCCCTTTAGCCACAAGGGCCACATCTAACTCCCTCTTAAATATAGCCAATGAACTGGCCTCAACTAACTTCTGCGGCAGAGAATTCCAGAGATTCACCACTCTCTGTGTGTAAAATATTTTTCTCATCTCTGTCCTAAAAGATTTCCCCTTTATCCTTAAACTGTGACCCCTTGTTCTGGAAGAAGACAAAAAGAGAATGTTTCTCCTTCTGGAATTGTGAAAGGTTCCCCCTGGGAGATGCTGGCCCATCCATCCCATTATCATTAAAAGCCTAAACTCAGCTCACAGAATGTCACGCTCTGTCACGGCCAATTAAGTTTTTATTTCTCGAGACAAAGCCTTCAATAAAAACTACGGCAAGGTCCTTTCTGTTCCTCACACCATTTATGAATAAATTATTTGGTTTAGAGACAGTGTGGAAACAGGCCCTTCGGCCCACCAAGACCACACCGACCAGCAACCACCCATGCTTGAGTTCTACCCTACACACTCGGGACCGTTTACAGAAGCCAATTAACCTAGAAAGCCGGAATGTGGGAAGTAACCAGAGCACCCGGAGATAACCCAAGCTGCCACAGGGAGAACGCACAAACTCCATACAGACAGCAACCCCATTGCCATGCCACTGTGCACATTTAAAACTGATATTTTCATTACAACCAGGAGATGCTGCTGAAGCTGCAAGCCCTGGCATTTAGGGGAAGATGATTTATCGACCAACTTTTTTAATTAATTCAAAGAAAGGAAATTATTTCATAACTTTAATTGAAGGTTTACAATGGTTTAGATTTTGATATTTTTGTCAATGCCTTAATTTGGACTGAAGAGATTTTAGGTGCAGAGGAATAACACAAGACATTAGAAGCTGGAATTAGGGCGTAACAGTGGCACAGCGTTAGAGTTGCTGCCTTACAGCACCCGCGACCTGCGTTCGATCCTGACTACGGGTGCTGTCTGTACGGAGATTGCACATTCTCCCTGGGGTCTGGCCGCCTGGGTTTTCTCCGGGTTTCTTCCCACATTCCAAAGAAGTGCGGAGTTGTAGATTAATTGGCTTCTGTAAATTGTCCCTAATGTGTAGGGTAGAACTAGTGTATGAGGATTGTTGGTTGGTGTGGACCTGGTGGGCCGAAGGACCTGTTTCATTGCTGTATCTCTGAAAACTAAAAAGAACTAAGAGGCCATTCGGCCCCTCGAGCCTGCCTTGCCATTTAGTGCAACAATGGACAATTTGCCCCAAGCCTCAACTTCTCTTCTGTGCTAGTTCCTCATAGCGCTCAATTCCCTGTTCTTTGAACAAGGGAAACAAGGCTCGGTGAAAAACAATTAGAGAGCTTCAGAACACAGTCATTGATGTTGAATTATCCAGATATCTTTCATATGGGAAAAATGTCTAGATAAAATAAGGTGAGAACAAAACACATTATGGAAAAGACCGACATAAAGCAATGACATTGGCTCAGCAGTAGAGCCACTGCCACACATCGCCAGAGACGCGGGTTCAATCCTGATCTCGGTGGTTGTCTGTGTGGAGTTTGCACGTTCCCCTGTGACCACGTGGCTTTCCTCCCACATCCCAAAGATGTGAGTGTTTGCAGGTTAATTGGTCACTGTAAATTACGCCTTGTGTGTAGAGAGTGGAGTCGGTAGTGGGATAAGTGGGAACGGGTGATCAATGTCCGGTGTTGGCTCACTGGGCTGAAGGGCATGTTTCCATGCTGCATCACCAAAACTAAATCACTAAATCCAAAAATATTGCAATGGGAGTAAACTGATACCGAGAGTAAAAGAGTCAGTCAATAATTACACTCGAAAAACTCTTGCCCATCCTGCATTCCTTCTCACACTCCTTTCCCATTTGTGCAAATTATTTACAGGAACACCAGGCAAATAATTTAAACACAGATACGGGTTCAACGCTGGAACACAGACGTCCACATGACGATTTTGTCCATAAGTGGTGAAAATACACGAATATCACTCGATATGGTAACTGTGCCGCCCAGAGCATTGTGAAGAACGGCATCAAAATACACAAGGCCAATGAGAACAATTTCTAAAAGTGAGCCTCGTTCTGCCGTTTGTAAGAACTGTTAGGGTGACGCAGTGATAGAGTTGTTGCCTTATAACACCAGAGACCCAGGTTCGATCCTGACTATGGGTGCCATCTGTATGGTGTTTGTACGTGTTCTCCCTGTGTCTGCGTGGGTTTTATCCACGGAGTTCCAGTTTCCTCCCACACTCCAAAGATGTACTGGTTTGTAGGTTAATTGGCTTCTGTAAATTGTCCCTCATGTGTACGTGTACGAGTGCTGGTGTATGGGGTGATCAATAGACAATAGGTGCAGGAGTAGGCCATTAGGCCCTTCGAGCCAGCACCGCCATTCAATGTGAACATGGCTGATCATCCCCAATTAGTACCCCGTTCCTGCCTTCTCCCCATATCCCCCGACTCCGCTATTTTTAAGAGCCCTATCTAGCTCTCTCTTGAAATCATCCAGAGAAACTGCCTCCACTGCCCTCTGAGGC
The DNA here is from genome assembly GCF_010909765.2 of Amblyraja radiata. NCBI lineage: Eukaryota > Metazoa > Chordata > Chondrichthyes > Rajiformes > Rajidae > Amblyraja > Amblyraja radiata. The sequence continues at coordinate 95,677,305 of NC_045960.1, forward strand.
AGAGAATTCCACAGACTCACCACTCTCTGTGAGAAAAAGTGTTTCCTCGTCTCCGTTCTAATGAGAAAAAGTGTTTCCTCGTCTCCGTTCTAAAGAAAAAGTGTTTCCTCGTCTCCGTCCTAAAGAAAAAGTGTTTCCTCGTCTCCGTTCTAAGAAAAAGTGTTTCCTCGTCTCCGTTCTAAACTGGTCGGCCTGGATTCAGTGGGCCGAAGGGCCTGTTTCCACACTGTATCTCTAAAGTCTAAAATCTAAAGTCTAAACGCATTTCCCTCCAGGGATAAATAAAGTTCTATCGTGTCGTATCATATTGTATCGTATGTACGTATGTTGGACTTTTGAGAACGTGAATTTTCTACCACAGGAAGAGGGTTGAGGCAAATATCACAAAGGCATTTGGGGGTAAATTGGTAGAGCACCAGGGAAAAGCTAATGAAAGATAACACTGATACAGGTTGGCGAGGAAGGAGGGGGAAAGGGCTCAAGTGGACCATTAATTGGACACTTGGTTCAAGGGAAATTGGACACTTGGTTCGGAAAAAGAGGGATATCTACAATAGTTATAGGCAGCATGGAGTAAATGAGGTGCTTGAGGAGTATAAAGAATGTAAAAAGAATCTTAAGAAAGAAATTAGAAAAGCTAAAAGAAGATATGAGGTTGCTTTGGCAAGTAAGGTAAAAGTAAATCCGAAGGGTTTCTACCGCTATATTAATAGCAAAAGGATAACGAGGGATAAAATTGGTCCATTAGAGAGTCAGAGTGGCCAACTATCTGCAGAGCCAAAAGAGATGGGGGAGATATTGAACAGTTTCTTTTCTTCGGTATTCACCAAGGAGAAGGATATTGAATTATGTGAGGTAAGGGAAACAAGTAGAGTAGCTATGGAAACTATGAGGATCAAAGAAGAGGAAGTACTGACACTTTTGAGAAATATAAAAGTGGATAAGTCTCCAGGTCCGGACAGGATATTCCCTAGGACATTGAGGGAAGTTAGTGTAGAAATAGCAGGGGCTATGGCAGAAATATTTCAAATGTCATTAGAAACGGGAATAGTGCCGGAGGATTGGCGTACTGCGCATGTTGTTCCATTGTTTAAAAAGGGGTCTAAGAGTAAACCTAGCAATTATAGACCTATTAGTTTGACGTCAGTGGTGGGCAAATTAATGGAAAGAATACTTAGAGATAATATATATAAGCATCTGGATAAACAGGGTCTGATTAGGAACAGTCAACATGGATTTGTGCCTGGAAGGTCATGTTTAACTAATCTTCTTGAATTTTTTGAAGATGTTACTCGGGAAATTGATGAGGGTAAAGCAGTGGATGTTGTGTATATGGACTTCAGTAAGGCCTTTGACAAGGTTCCTCATGGAAGGTTGGTTAAGAAGGTTCAATGGTTGGGTATTAATGGTGGAGTAGCAAGATGGATTCAACAGTGGCTGAATGGGAGATGCCAGAGAGTAATGGTGGATGGTTGTTTGTCAGGTTGGAGGCCAGTGACGAGTGGGGTGCCACAGGGATCTGTGTTGGGTCCACTGTTGTTTGTCATGTACATCAATGATCTGGACGATGGTGTGGTAAATTGGATTAGTAAGTATGCAGATGATACTAAGATAGGTGGGGTTGCGGGTAATGAAGTAGAGTTTCAAAGTCTACAGAGAGATTTATGCCAGTTGGAAGAGTGGGCTGAAAGATGGCAGATGGAGTTTAATGCTGATAAGTGTGAGGTGCTACATCTTGGCAGGACAAATCAAAATAGGACGTACATGGTAAATGGTAGGGAATTGAAGAATGTAGGTGAACAGAGGGATCTGGGAATAACTGTGCACAGTTCCATGAAAGTGGAATCTCATGTAGATAGGGTGGTAAAGAAAGCTTTTGGTGTGCTGGCCTTTATAAATCAGAGCATTGAGTATAGAAGTTGGGATGTAATGTTAAAATTGTACAAGGCATTGGTGAGGCCAATTCTGGAGTATGGTGTACAATTTTGGTCGCCTAATTATAGGAAGGATGTCAACAAAATAGAGAGAGTACAGAGGAGATTTACTAGAATGTTGCCTGGGTTTCAGCAACTAAGTTACAGAGAAAGGTTGAACAAGTTAGGGCTTTATTCTTTGGAGCGCAGAAGGTTAAGGGGGGACTTGATAGAGGTTTTTAAAATGATGAGAGGGATAGACAGAGTTGACGTGGAAAAGCTTTTCCCACTGAGAGTAGGGAAGATTCAAACAAGGGGACATGACTTGAGAATTAAGGGACTGAAGTTTAGGGGTAACATGAGGGGGAACTTCTTTACTCAGAGAGTGGTAGCTGTGTGGAATGAGCTTCCAGTGAAGGTGGTGGAGGCAGGTTCGTTTTTATCATTTAAAAATAAATTGGATAGTTATATGGATGGGAAAGGAATGGAGGGTTATGGTCTGAGCGCAGGTATATGGGACTAGGGGAGATTATGTGTTCGGCACGGACTAGAGGGGTCGAGATGGCCTGTTTCCGTGCTGTAATTGTTATATGGTTATATGGTTATATGGTTAATGGCAGTCAGCAGAATGTCCTGTCTTTGTGCCTCATCTGTAGAGTCATAAAACCACACAATCCCCCACACTGCACAACTCCTAATATAGATCTGCCATGAATTGTACAGATTAGTTTAGTTTAGGTTAGTTTAGAGATACAGCAGGGTAACAGGCCCTTCTGCCCACTGAGTCCGTGCTGACCAAGGATCCCCGCACGTTAACACTATCCTAAACACATTAGGGACAATTTACACATACCAAGCCAATTAACCCTCAAACCTGCACGAGTGTGGGAGGAAACCGAAGATCTCGGAGAAAACCCACGTGGCCACGTGGAGAACATAAACAGACAGCGCCCGTAGTCGGGATCGAACCAGGGTCTCTGGCGCTGCAAGAAATGTAAGGCAGCAGCTCTACCGCTGCGCCACCGTGCCGGCTACCACAGTCTACAGTAAGTTTGTAGGAATTTGTCGGAACTGATAAAATATGCAAATATACAATTATGCAATGTCATATAAAGCTATATAAACTGTAAAAACCATATCAAATGTTGCTCCATTAAATGATAAAGTACCAAATATTTTGGGTTGACATAGTAAAATATTACATATGATCCCATTAAACAGATATAATGTATAACATGTTTTATAACATGTTCATATAAATATGTTATCACATTACCTCATCAAACAATGATTTGACTCCATTTCCATCTGAACCTTTCCACGTTCCCACTTTCCCAGCCACATTCCCGGATGGAGTCAGGAGACACCTTCCCACCGGTGATGGAGGAGATGAATCGCGAGGGGAGCCACCTTCATGCTGCCTCCTTGTGCAACGTCTGGAGATGGTCGCTGCTGGCTGACGTCGTTTCGGATGGGATGGGTCTATAGACAACTGGCCAGTACTTGCAGTGTTGTAATGGGTGTAATCGAGGGGATCAGCCGGACCTCCGGGGGGCCAAGTGTTAAAGTTACTTTCAGCTCCTGAGATTGGGACAGGCAGCACAATAGTGCTCAGGCTCACTGCCTTCTGAGCATCGAAAGTTGAACAGGGCTGTACCTCCAGCACTCCAGGGAGCTTTGTGTTGAGCTCTCCCTTTACCTGCTTGTTCACCTGAAAGTGATTGTTGCTGCCACCCACACATTCCCGGCTCTCCCCGCCTGACTCCACTTCCCCCTTGGACCGGTGAAGGGCTCGGCTGTGTGAGGTGGAGGGGGAGGGGGGTTCTCCCACCTTGCTTGGCTTGACGGTGGGAACGTGGGGTAGGTGACCGGCTGTGGCCCCGCGGACCTCTCTTGCCGCGGTGAGTCCGTACTCATTCCCATCGCTCGGGCAACACGCTGACGATTCCCCGCTGGAATCCTCCTTCCAGCTTGCCCCCACTGAAGGAACACCAGCTCCAGGCTCTTGGCAGTCCACCGCTCCAGTCGGCTTAACTAACTCCTGCGGAGAGAGCAGCTCCTCTTTCCTCCTCTTCCTCTTCACATAAAGTTTGCTCCGGGGATACGGAGAGGAACCCAGGGGAGCCTTGGCAGGGTCCACTGCACATTCCTCCTTCTGTGCTCGCACACATCCACAAGTGTTTCCCATTTTCTTTAGAGAGCGCGGGAGTTAGTCTGATGGAATGGAACGAGCTTGTCGAAAATGGTATTTCCCACGAGGAAATCCAAAAGTCTTGACTCATCCATAACGGCAGCTTTTTCCTTTCACTCATTTACTTTCAGAGTCTCCTGCCGTCAGTTTTGTTCTCCTTCTCTGGCTGTCCTTCATCTCTCCCTGGCTGGCTGTCTGTCTGGCTGGCTGTCTCTCTCTCTCTCTCCCTCTCCCTCCTGCTCGCTCTCTCTCTCTCTCTCTCTCTCTCTCTCTCTCTCTCTCTCTCTCTCTCTCTCTCTCTCACCACGCAGCCATTTTGCATATGTGAAATGTTCCTGCAGCCAATCGTGGCATTTATCCCAGAAAAGGCTGGTGTCTGAACAGTCCATCACCAGCCATGGTTACAGCAACAAATTTGCCTCTAAACCGAGCCCATTCAGCAAGCACACAAAAGTAGCACACAGTAAAGGCAATGAAACATCGCAGAAACTCCAAGGCGTGAGATGACAAATGCAAAACTCCCAGATTAACAGCAGCTAGCTTCACTTAAAGGCTGCCACACTCAGTAAAACTCAGGGAATTTGTAGTAACCTTTGAAATCAATAAGCTGTTCATGCTATCACGCCAAGGATAGTGTGCTAACTATGTGACTTTGACATTGCAACTGAATGCACTGAATCGCTTGTAAGATAATGACAGGTCCCAATTGCTTTATTGTATATTCTATGAATATAAAGTGTATTTTTGGAAGGGTAAAACTGTGCCAACTGAATCCCATCAGAGTAAAGATGAAGCAGGGAATGACACTGATGGTGGGAGTGATTCATGTTACTTTTCAAATCTCAACATGCTCACTGCTGGGCAAAAAAATCTGCTTGAATATAAATTTATTTTTACTTTTGAGAAATCCACCTTAAAACCGGATTGTGCAATGTAAGTTTACATTTCAGAAGCCTCATTAGCATCACACCTGAAGAAGGGTCCCGACCCGAAACTTCACCTATCCATGTTCTCCAGAGATGCTGTCTGACCCGTGGAGTTACTCCAGCATGGACACAAAATGCTGGAGTAACTCAGCGGGACAGGCAGTGTCTCTAGATTACATAGAAACATAGAAAATAGGTGCAGGAGGAGGCCATTCGGCCCTTCGAGCCAGCACCGCCATTCATTGTGATCATGGCTGATCGTCCCCTATCAATAACCCGTGCCTGCCTTCTCCCTATATCCCTTGACTCCACTAGCCCCTAGAGCTCTATCTAACTCTCTCTTAAATCCATCAAGTGACTTGGCCTCCACTGCCCTCTGTGGCAGGGAATTCCATAAATTCACAACTCTCTGGGTGAAAAAGTTTCTTCTCACCTCAGTCTTAAATGACCTCCCCTTTATTCTAAGACTGTGGCCCCTGGTTCTGGACTCGCCCAACATTGGAAACATTTTTCCTGCATCTAGCTTGTCCAGTCCTTTTATAATTTTATATGTTTCTATAAGAGAACCCCTCATCCTTCTAAACTCCAGTAAATACAAGCCTAGTCTTTTCAATCTTTCCTCATAGGACAGTCCTGCCATCCCAGGGATCAATTGACAAGATTAAAGGATGGGGTGACATTTCGGGTCGAGACCCTTCTTCAGACTCGAGCACTTTGTAAACCAAACCAGCATCTGCAGTTGCTTGTTTATTGAGCATAACGTTATCTGTAGCTTTCCATCTGTATTGGTATTTGATGCTGTCACAACATAACGAGAGATCAGCTTTACAGCACTCTGCATCTGAATAACAGACTGCTGTAAATCAATGACAGAGGAAGCTGACAAGGACACTATCGGCCCAAAATACAAAATTACCAAACGCTAAATTACTTCTTGCTGTCGTGCCGGCACGAACATCAATTTCTTTTCCCAGTCTGATAATGGTGCGGTTAGGGAGGGCCCTGGAGATTCCACAGAAAAACACAAGGATGGCTCATTGCTGACCCCAGGGACAGTCAATCCCTGGGAACGCACGGAATAGACATTCCACGGCTGGCAATGCCGTGACCAGAACTGGCACCGTGTGGTATCGCCCCCTCGATAAGTAGCCAATGTCACCACCCTGGCCACGCTCCCACATCACTGCTGCCATCGGGAAGAAAGTCTAATAGAGTTTAGAGTTTACGCAAGGCAGCGTGGAAAAACAGACCCTTCGGTCCACCGAGTCCACGCTGCCCATCTGTACACTAGTCCCACTCCCTGTACACTAGGGGCAATTTACAGGAGCCAATTAACCTACAACCTGTACGTCTTTGGAGTGTGGGAGGAATCCGGAGCACCCGGAGAAAACCCACAAGGTCACCGGGAGAACGTTCAGGATCGAATCCTGATCACTAGCGCTGTAAGGCAACAACTCTACCGCTGCGCCATCGTGCCGCCCCATAAAGGAGCCTGACAACCATTACCTCCAGGTTGAAAAACAGTCTCACCCCATCAACGATCCCTGCACACGCCTAACCACACACCTACCTGAACACTGAACGATTACCGACTTTGTAAAAGGGTTTCTCTGAGTACTTCAGCTCGCATATGGTCTGGTTACCAAGTGCAATCGATGATTTATTGAAATATTATTTATTGTATTTTTATTTGTTGTGTTGTTGTGTTAAAGTGCCTGCACAAGCTGCAGTGAGTAAGATGTTCGTTGCCAGTGCATGTGACATTTTAATAACCCTTGACTCGCCCAACAGTTCACACATCCATAGGTTCTAGGAGCAAAATTAGGCCATTCGGCCCATCGAGTCTACTTTGCCATTTAATCATGGCGGATCTCTCTCTCCCTCTCAACCCCATTCTCCTGCCATCTCCCTGTAACCCCTTGATATTGTTGAGACGGCACCAACAGCAACAAGAGCAACAACAGCAACATGGCACGCTGAGCTCATCCGCCCAACAACCCGACACAAACCGCCAGGCCACTCCACAAAATGCCATCACCTCACCCTGGGCCAACCTCCCCACACCCCTCAGGAAAGCCTCTAAATAACAATAAGCTCCTCACTCTATTTTCCTTCCTACCTCCTCCCACAAGCCACCTGCTAACCGAACTGCGCTGGGAAAGGTGATGACAGAATGGAAATGTTCCACCTTATATAGACACAAAAAGCTGGACAGGCAACGGGACAGGCAACATCTCTGGAGAGAAGGAATTGGTGACGTTTCGGGTCGAGACCCTTCATCAGACCCGAAACGTCACCCATTCCTTCTCTCCAGAGATGCTGCCTGTCCGCTGAGTTACTCCAGCATTTTGTGTCTATCTTTGGTCTATCTTTGGTTTAAACCAGCATCTGCAGTTCCTTCATACACATTGTTCCACTTTATAATTCACTGTAGCTTGTAGCAATCAGAAGATCATAGGTGATAGGAGTAGAATTGGGCCATTCGGCCCATCAAGTCTACTCAGCCATTCAATCATGGCAGATTTATCACTCCCTCCAAACTCCATTCTCCTGCCTTCTCCCCATAACCTCAAACACCCATATTAATCAAGAATCTATCTATCTCTGCTTTAATGTGGCAAGCGTAGCAATGTGGCAAATCGAGTCATAGGCTCATACAGTGTGGAAACGGGTCCTTCGGCCCAACTTGCCCATGCCGACCACCATGCCCCATCTACACTAGTCCCACCTGCCTGTGTTTGGCCCATATCCCTCTAAACCTATCCTACCCATGTACCTGTCTAAATTCTTCTTAAACATTATGACAGTGGTTAAATCGGGCGATAAAGAACGTCCGGGGCTGGACTGAGGGTGAAACCTAGCCCCGATGAGCTGCTGTGCACTGCACAGTGCAAACCTTCACAGCTATCCTGCTCCTTGCCAACTAAATCACTCCATAAATAAACAATACAGCTCAGTTTCCCAAATCTGGCTGGGCCTCTTCCTGAAGCCTCAATCACATGACCTTCAGCTCCAGTCCATTCATTTCTTAGGAACACAAACATTTGGGGGTGGGAAAAAGAAAGGACTTTTTTTTGCTTCTTCCAAATGTTTGTTCTCCTAGGAAATAAAAAAAGCCTTCAAAGGAAATGACTGGAATAGATATCGTCTTATTTTGTTTAATTCCCTCCTGACCGGTCTGTCAGACTGCTTGCAGCTATGTCTTACAACTTTACCTCAAGTTGTTGGGGTCAAGCCTGATGGTCAACAGCATAAACTAACTGATCCGTCCCAATCTGATGGTTTGGGTTGGAGACAACATGTTTTCACTAGAACAACTGAAGTGCCTGTCCCACCTTCACCACCTAATTTTATGATCTTTTTTACAGCCTGTCACTGTTCACTTGTGGACATTTTTCATCATGTTTGAAAAAATGCCCCGACCTACTTGATGCCACGAGTACCTACGACTAGCATCACGACCTGCGACGACCTCCTACGACCTCGTGACGACCATGCTGCGAGTATAAGTCAAAGGCAAACTCGGCAGAGGTCGTGAATTAGGTCGTGAAAGTGGGACAGGCCCTTTAGATTGGAGGTGGCAACATCGGTGGTGGCAACCTGAATATTAAGGAGCCCGATAAACTCTGAGAACAGTGCCAAGAGAGGAAGGAAGATCTCGCAAAATGAAGTCTTCTCCAATGACAATAGGCAATAGGTGCAGGAGTAGGCATTCGGCCCTTCGAGCCATTCAATGTGATCATGGCTGATCATCCCCAATCAGTACCCCGTTCCTGCCTTCTCCCCATATCCCCTGACTCCGCTATTTTTAAGAGCCCTATCTAGCTCTCTCTTGAAAGCATCCAGAGAACCTGCCTCCACCGCCCTCTGAGGCAGAGAATTCCACAGACTCACCACTCTGTGAGAAAAGTGTCTGGTCTCCTTTCTAAATTGCTTACTCCTTATTCTAAAACTGTGGCTCCTGGTTCTAGACTCCCCCAACATCGGGAACATGTTTCCTGCCTCTAGCGTGTCCAAGCCCTTAACAATCAATGCTGCTGTTCGTGGCAAGAAGTTCTCCCGTGGATTGAAGTGGGAGACAGCATCAATGCATGGTTACTGCGGGTGCAGGACTAGTTCACGCCACTGCTGCTCAGGACAATGCTTCTGTCAGTTGTCCATTGGTGTAGCTGTGTGCTTGAAGTTCTCCCTCCACCCATCCCCAACGCCCTCTGGGTAGGAGTCTTGAAACTCTCCATCCACCCCTCCCTATCTCCCCAAGTAAAGGGTTTGAAGCCCCCACCCCCCCACCAACCTCTCCACCCATCTTAGCAAATGTCCACTGCATCTCCCACCCCTTCCCCACACGACCGAGGAATTCAGTCCCCTAAACTAGACACAAAATGCTGGAGTAACTCAGCGGAACAGGCAGCATCTCTGGATAGAAGGAATGAGTGAGGTTTCGTGTCGAGACCCTTCTTACCAGCATCTGCAGTACCTTCCTACACAATTCAGTCCCCTAGTGGTCCAAGGCCAAAATGCCAAATGTCCAGTAGATCAATGTGAAGGAAAATCAGCAGGGAATAAAAACCCCATAGTGTTAAGATTAAAACTAACCCAAGGCCTCAGTCTTCAATGAGATTTTAAAAGACAGTCTGGCCTTTTCCTAAATTAATTCCACAAACATTTCAAGTCACATCTCTCGTGTCTAGAAACTGCCTTTATATACCTGGCAATCCATGCCTCCAACCACCACCCGTTCTAACCCCTGCCTCTCAGGAATCTCCTCCCAAAATTCCCACTCAACCTTTTGGCGTTAATTTTTAACTTTTAGATTAGAGATACAGCGCAGAGACAGGCCATTCGGCCCACTAAGTCCGTGCCAACACCTCATCCCTAATAGAGAGACAATGAGCTGATGGAGGAGGATCAGAGCAAGGTAGAACGCCAACCTTTCAGCAGTTGAAGGCTATTCAACCTGAAACGCCAGCTCTTATCCTGACCTGCTGTTTGAACATGTGACCTGTCAACATACTTCAGTTCACTGACCAGGTTTTATGACACGTACTATTTAAATATCATGGAGCATGTGGCTGTCATGTGCATAACAAGCTCACAACTTTATTGCAATCGGTACAGTCCACATGTTCCACACGTATTATTTTTAAAGTGCATTTCTGCAAGTTTTTCAGATATTAACTATCATGTAGTTTCATGCACTGTGATCCACTGTCATAATTAGCTTGATTCTATTCTGGCCCAATGTATAAAATTAACAGAAGAATGACTTGCATTTCCACAACATCCCACAAAACCTCAAGACGCATCAGTCTAAAGCAAGTGACAGCTAATCAGGCACTTTTGAAGTGTAGTCATTACGACAAAATTCGGTAAAGTCCCACGGAAAAGCAGTGTGTTATCAGCAAACAAACCAGCTCTAGAGATGTTAATGGAGCACACTGGACAGATAGGTTCTAGGGCAAGGTGGTGCCTCACAGTGCCAGAGATCCGGGTTCGATCCTGACCACGTGTGCTGTTTGCACGGAGTTTGTTCGTTCTCCCCATGATCTGCGTGGGTTTTCTCCACGTGATCCGGTTTCCTCCCACACTCCAAAGACGTACAGGTTCGAATGCTAATTGTCCTCGGTATAATTGTATTAAAAAACACATCCCCAGTGTATGTATGATAGTGTTAGTGTGCGGGAATCAGTGAGCTTACTGCTACCTTGAGTCTCACTCGAGCATGACTGAAGGCTCCAAATTGACCTTACTTAGTGTGTAGGAAGGAACTGCAGATGCTGATTTAAACCGAAGAGAGACACAAAAAGCTGGAGTAACTTAGCGGGACAGGCAGCATCTCTGGAGAAAAGGAATGGGTGATGTTTCGGGTCGAGACCCTTCTTCAGACATTACTTAGTGACTTATAAGCGCACAGTGAAGCAGAAACCTGTGTTAGAATTGATGTGGGGAATGTCATTGGTGCATGGAGGCTGAAAGTAAACACTACTGATAAAGACTTGCATTTATAAAATATCTGAAGTAATCCAAATGCTTTCCAGCCAGTGCTCCTGCACTGCACGTGCACGACAAAGGCTTTTTGACCTTAAACTTGAATTCTGTTTCTGTTGCCACATTTGCTGCCTGATTTGCTGAATGTTTCCAGCATATTTTGTTGGGATTTTTTTGGTCATATTTAGGCTTTGAAATGCAATTAAAGCAGCAACTGATGTATACACAGCAACGTCCCACCACAGGCAGCTGCTGACCACTTCTTCTTTTGTTAATGGTCAACGGGTGAATATTGGCCAGAATAGCAGGGAGAACTCCCCTGTCTTTTTCCAAATGAGTGTTGGAGGATCTTAACATTCACCTGAGTGGGCCGATCCTGCCTGGCATAAATCCATAAGAGCATAAGACATAGCATAGTAGCAGAATTGGACCATTCAGCCCATCGAGTCTACTCAGCCATTCAATCATGGTTGATCTATTTTTCACTCTCAACATTCTTCCGCCTTCCCATAACCTTTGACTCCCCTACTAATCAGGAGTCTATCAATCTCCAATTTATAAATACCCAATGTTTTGGCCTCCAAAGCCATCCGTGGCAATGAATTCCACAGATTCACCACCCTCTGACTAAAGAAATTCCTCCTCATCTCCATTCTGAAGGCACATCTATTCATTCTGGTTTCAGACTCTCCCATTACTGGAAACATCCTTTCCACGTCCAGTCTATCCAGGCCTTTCATTATTTGATAGACTTCAATCAGATGGTCCGTAATCCTTCTAAACCTCAGCGGATACAGGCTTAGAGCCGTCAAACATGCTCCTTCCTCTTCAATGATGGGATCTTTGGGATTGCTACATTCCTTCAACACTCCGCTTGGATCTACAGTCAGCTGTCGAGTGTGGGACTTCGACCTTCTGTCCCAGGGGTGAGTGGGAGGAAGTGAAAATCAGTGGTAAAAAGAATATTTTTTGCCGAGGAGTAAGTCAGCTGTTGCTATCCTGTTATGGCCCAAAATGAGTGATCGCATGATATGCTGTAAGAGTTTCATTTTGGACTGATGGTCATGACAAACAGCCACAATTAGCACTTTATATCATCTTGTCTTAACCACCGAAACATTCGCTCATTTCTGGATGAGGACATAATTACACTCTAACATTGTGGGCGAGTCCAAAACTTCAAAACCACAAATGAGGTAGTCGCGGTACATCCGGCAAAGTGTTTGGTTGAATATTTTCACTCAGGTTACGGTAGAAATTTTGAACACTTACAAAAATTATCCCAGGGATGATTGTGGCTTTACGTATGACGAGCTTTTGACAGCACTGGGCCGGTGCTCACTGTTGTTTTAGGATAAGGGGGGAAATCATTGAAAATTATCGAATAGTGTAAGGCCTGGATTGTGTGGATGAGGTGAGGATGTTTCCACCACAGGGAGAGTCTCAGACCAAAGGACACAGCCTCAGAATAAAAGGACATACCTTTAGAAAGTAGATGAGAAGGAATGTCTTTAGTCAGGGGGAGGTGAATCTGTGGAATTCATTGCCACAGAGGGTTCTGGAGGCCAAGTCGTTGGTGTATTTTTTAAAGATTATGGGGAGAAGGCAAGAGAATGAGGTTGAAAGATAGATCAGCCATGATTGAATGCCGGAGTAGATCCAATGGGCGGAATGGCCTAATTCTGTTCCTATGACTTATGAACCTTGCGACCTTATGACATCATAACCACACAGCGTTGTAGAGGTAAAATGATGCAGATGTGTTTCAGGGGAAGTCACGTACGTACACAGAGTCGCAGAATGGGACAGGGAAGGACATGGCAATGGGGTTGGGCGAATAATGTGGAAGGAGTTTTATGATACGCATGACGGAGTAAGAGGGAACAGCAAACCTCAGTGCTCTAAAGTTATATATTCACCCATTTCAGGTGCAATTAGATTTCCGAACACCCTCGTGAAGCGATATTAATGACCTAAATAAAGGGCTGGAAATACAATCCAATATCCACTGTGTGAACAAACTTGACCCACATTGCCTCCATGCAGAACTCCAGATGAACACCGGCAGGTCTGAACAGACCATGGTGAAGACAAGAAAAGGATGGACAGCCTGTCACTGTTCACTCTGTGACACAGGAAACTACCTTCACACTCTCACTCCAAGTGGCTGCCAATTTATAATGAGCACACATTAAAACGGAATTGAGCTATGGTTCGTGACAAGAAACTGGCTGAAGATTTAACAAGAGGGAAAACGTTTGCAGAAACATAAGGGAACCTTTAAAGAGAACCTTGAAAACACTGGGAAGGTGTAAAACATTTTGATACAGCAATCAATCAAAACTCCACACTGAACAACAATGAAGAGAACAACAGCTTGTGGGTCAGGCCCACACTGCACCCTCGGTGTAAAGTCACACACACGCGCCCTCAGTGTCTCCTACATGCACACACTGTACCCCTCAGTGATTCTCACACACACTGCACTCCAGTGTCACACTTATACACACACACACTCATTGCACCCCTCAGTGGCGCGGACAATGGTTTGCCTTGGGGCATTATTTCCAGGAATATTCAGAACATCATTGATAAAATATCTCATCAGAAACAACTGAAGGTTGAAGAGCTGAAAGCAAATTCTTGACCTCCTTGGGGCATTTGGTAGGATATGGAATATGAGTATGGAGGCCACTCAGATAATCGACATGTGACTGATGGTGTCTCACACAGATCTATCCTGGATTGGGGCTGATGGTTTTACCATGGGATGCACTGCCACCTATTGTATCTGAGGATAAAAAAAGATACAAAAAATAGGTGACCCTGAAGATAAATCCTTCAATTACAGAGATTTGGACAAATTGAGCCAATGGACAAAAGTTGTAAATGGTTGTCAATGTAAATGAATACAAGATCATCCACTGCTGATCCAACAAGCAGAATATTCTTCAAAATGGTGGTGGTCCAACCAAAGATCCTATAGCAAGCAAGATAGAGACCACTCCTTCTAAATGCAATGGGCTGACGTGTAGTATGCAACGGAGCGTAACGTGGGCCTTTTTTTTCATCCATTTCAGTAACCCGACCCGACCTGACCCGCAGTGTAATCAACGTTGCGGGGGAACAGTTTGTGTTAATAAATTAAAATTCTGAAAATGAGAAGATTTTTACCAAATAACTTTTATTTTTACGAGGATGTTTCCGTAACCGGCTTCCGTCTCCGCACTAGTATCCTATGGGATCTTTGGTGTGGAGACGGAAGCCGGTTACGGAAATGGGGCCGAAAATTACCCATGAATCTGCCCATGACCGTACTACGTCTTTTTCGTCGAGTGATCAATCTTGCTTGTTATAGAATCTTTGGTCCAAACTACTTGAAGGGCCATGGGGATAGATCATTAAAATGTCACAGATGAATCAACAAAATGGCTCAGGAATCATTGGCCTTTACATCTGGTTGCTGGGATACAAGTAGAAGAATGAATGCCACAGGATTACAAATCCCTGGTTAAACCACACGTAATGTGAAGTTCTGGGTACCACCCTCTGTGAAGGATACTGTAAGTTGCATAGAGGGTGCAGAACTTGGTTTATTAGAATGAATACGGAGATCCAAAGCTGAAATGACAAGAGTTCATTAAAACTACAGTTGTATTCTCTATAATCTAGAAGGTTAGCAGAGAGTTTGATCGAATTTTCAAATGCAAATAACAGATGCCAGGTCGCTTGTTAACTTGTGTCTGCGATTGATAGATTATTTTTAACTAACTGATGGATTTTTGTTCCAAAATGCCCCTTGTGGCCGAGCAACATTTGCAACGTACGTCACCGTTTATTTTTAGTGCAAGGAGAGGTTCTACACATGGAAGCAAACAAAAGCTAACAGTTTTGTGCACAACCTCTGAATTATGCTGTTCTTAGACCATTAACTCTGAATTTCCATCAAGTCTCTCTCCATCAAGCATGTCAGACTGCATGGTTTATGTTAAGCTTAGACTTCAGTCCATGGATGATTCACTTGCAGCTGTGAATTGCAGTCCCATTACACGCTGGATAAAGGAGCTTGTTCTCAATTCATTTTTATATTTATCAATGACTATATACACACACACACACACACACACACACACACACACACACACACACACACACACACACACACACACACACACACACACACACACACACACACACACACACTTACTTCTGGTGCCTTTTTTTAAATTTTATGTACATCAAACTCTTCATAATCTGAAAGAATTGCCCTCAGCCACCCTCTTTCCTGTTCAGAATGACTTTATTGAACCTAACCACAAAATGATATCATCTATTTATATCACACACAGGATATCCAAGAGTGTAATTGCAGCCGAGATCAATAGACTTCTGGATGCAGAGGAACTTTGAGTAAAAGGAATCAGATGAGCTGGTGAACAAAGAAATGATGACATTAAATGTTGGGTCAGGATCGAGAGGCTGCTTGGAATAATTCCTGTTTCCTCTTTGCCCCAAATAATTTTAGTGATGGAGTCACAGGCACCACATTAATTAATGTATGGTCACGAGATCCAAATAAAACATCCTAATTTGGGGTTTTTTTGGGGGAGGGGGGTTTGGAGGAAAGGATGTTTCTGCTTGTAAATATTGCAGCGGTTCGAGAGGGTAGCTCGCCATTACTTTCTCAAGGGTTATTTAATGTCAGGCAATTGAACGCTGGCTCAACCTGCAAAGCCGACATCTCTTGAATGAATAAAAAAAAGTATGTTACATTTCTTATCCCTCAGGTAGTTACTGAGTTTGAAGGTGCAAGCAAGTTGTACCTGCCAAGAACAATCTCACCTACAAACAAACCAAGGCCTGAAGGTGGCAACATAAGTGACAACTTCTAAAATAGATTTGTGTAAACCACCTCCTTCCTCTGGACTGCTCCTGCTGCTTGAATTACCTTTGAAGAGTCTGGGCTAACCCCACTTCCTGGGCCACTTTAGAAATAAATTTGATGCCAGATTCTCTGTACAATAATTATATCATTGGATGTTTCAGCCACTTGCTACTTCCTTCAGAATGAAGCTAAACCTGTCACAAGAAGGAGGCCCCCGAGCATTAAACCACAGGAAGGACCACAACACCAATAAATTCTTCACTTTACTGCACCAGACTGACACAATGTCCGCTTAGTGCTGATGCTGGAACTTTTGAAATACTGCAGGAAATGCTGCATTGATTTCAAATCGATGTGGTTCCTTAACCACCCGGAGAAGAGAGAGACAGAGACAAAGAGATGCGTATAGTATTTGCAATATTTCCATGTGATAATGGAACTGTACCTTGAGGATCATAGCATCTCGCCACACTGTATATTGCCTGAAAGAGTTGCACAGGCATAATGTGCTCTATCTTATGGGCCTGCCCCACAGCGGCGACCTAATTGGCGAGTTTAGAAGAGTTTGCCCTCGACTCATACTCGCAACTTGGTTGACACGAGGTCCTAGGAGGTCTTTGTAACTCTCCTTCATGCTCGAGAGTAGCCCCCGCGTACTCGAGGCCTCAGCAAGGTTGCGGAGTATTTTTCAACATGCTGAAAAATGCCTGTGAATAAAAAAAGGTCGCCTTGGAAAAAAATCTATATATTTTTTACTTGTAGGTTTAGTCGAGGTAGGTTGTAGTAGGTCGGCATGTTATTGAGGGTAGTCGAAGGTAGTCGTAGATAGTCTTCATCATAGTCAAAGGTAGGTCAAAGGAGATCGAAGGAGGTCGTCTTCACTCTCCACTATTCGGTGTACAATTTTCCCAAAGCTAGTCGAAGCTAGTCTTCAACATAGTTGAAGGAGGTCTTCAACATGACACTTTTTCAAACTCTCCTAAACTATTCTAAACTTGCCAATTAGGTCACCGCAGTGGAACATGCCCTTTAGTTTGGCTTGGAATTACAGCATGGAAACCAGCCCTTTGGCCTACTGAGTACAAACCAACCATTGATTAACATTGATTACACTAGTTCTATGTTATCCCACATTCTCATCCACTCTCTTTGCACATTAGAGGACAAATAATCTACAAACCTAGACGTCTTTGGGATGTGGGAGGAAACCAGAGTACCCGGAGGAAACCCACGCAGTCAGAGGGAGAATGTGCAAACTCCACACAGACTGCACCCGAGGTCAGGACTAAACTCTGGGCTGTGAGGCAACAGCTCTCCCAGCTGCTCCACTGGGCTGCCCTGTTGTACCACAGTGTCATCCTGACGGTACCTCTCCACCACTTCCCCATGGTCCTGCAAGCATTTCATTTCTGAATATACAGGGGTTCCCGGAGTTATGGAAGACTTACAGAAATCCGATATTCCGTAAAAACTCTAGCAATTTTAGAATTTAAAAATGTTTCAATTTAGGAAAGTTATAGCAAAGCAAACTAGTTGGACAATGTACTCATAAACAACTGAAGACAGTACGCGTTACATTATGGGCATTGTTAGGGTGAACATAGAAGATATTTGGTGAGATGAAAGAATTATAGGATGTGTAAGCTGAGCGATACAATAAGGGAGCTATAAAAAACAGATGACAACAAGATGCGGTTCTTGGAGAATACAATGTAGTACATCAAGTAGAGAAACCGAGTATTTTCGTGCAATGTGTTTTATATCTTGGTTTCGGGGAAATTATTTGTGGAGCTTATGGAAACATTTGTTTTTCAGGAATTAAACGCTTACCTAACCCAGGGTCTGCCTGTGTAATTCTCCTCTGCATGTTCCTGTCCAGTCCTGTTTGCATTGCACTTTTAAAGCAATGCATTCCAAATAACAACTTGCTGCATAAAGGAGTTTGAAAATTCTGCCAGAACAGGTCCCTGCCTGCATACACTCCATGAGGAGGCTTTTGAGGAAAGTGTACGAATATTGGCCATTATAGGTAAACGAGACATTGGCCATAATAGGTAAATGAGATTGGCGACATTGGCTTCCTTGTGTGAAAGGACCCATAGATTTGGAATTAGTAATCAAGAATTCAATTACACCTTTTCTTCAATCAATGATTCAGCACAATAGCTGCATGGTGGGAGAATCCCGGCAAGCCGTGGCCGTATCCACCAACAGGCCCAGCTCGCCCGCTGAGGACTGAGGACCCACCCGGAAGGCCCGGCTCGCCCCGCCCAGGTGGAAGAGAGGAAGCAGTTGGATGGAGGGCCGCAGTGCCTCGATGGTGGAGTGAGCCGCTGGAGGCCCTGCAACAGCCTGGGGCTTGGCTGGACTGGATGTCTCTCCAAGAAGTCGATCGTGTGGATCGTGGGGCAGCGCGGAAGTCACCAATGGCAACGCTTAGCCAGGCCTATCCTGCAACGCCGCCAGGACAATGGGCCTTCAAGGTCAGGCCAAGAATCCAGCACTTACAACAACTGGGACTTGAAGATGATGCTGAATTTGGCGATTCTACATACTGTCTCAGTGTTCTCCATCTGAGATACCTATCTAAGATATATCTAAGTGCTTATGTATCGTGATGCTTGTACTCACCTGCAAACAAAAATGTATTTCACTGTACCTTGGTACAGGTGACTATAAAGTTCCATTGAACTATTGAAAGCTTTGGAACACAATTCAGGATTTCCGATTGTCACTACCAAGGCAAACTAAAGTGTCTTAACCAATGCAGTACTTTCGATGGGTTGTTACAATGTGGGAAATGTTGCAGCTACATTGTGTACTCAAGAAGGTAGTAAGATAATTGAGGGAGTGCAGCGTAGTTACTATTGAGGGAGTGCAGCGTAGGTTTACAAGGTTAATTCCCGGGATGGCGGGACTGTCATATGCTGAGGGAATGGAGCAGCTAGGCTTGTACACTCTGGAGTTTAGAAGGATGAGAGGGTATCTCATTGAAACATATAAGATTGTTAAGGGCTTGGACACGCTAGAGGCAGGAAACATGTTCCCAATGTTGGGGGAGCCCAGAACCAGGGGCCACAGTTTAAGAATAAGGGGTAAGCCATTTAGAACAGAGACGAGGAAACACTTTTTCTCACAGAGAGTTGTGAGTCTGGGGAATTCTCTGCCTCAGAGGGCGGTGGAGGCAGGTCCTGTGGATGCTTTCAAGAGAGAGCTAGATAGGGCTCTTAAAAATAGCGGAGTCAGGTGATATGGGGAGAAGGCAGGAATGGGGTACTGATTGGGGATGATTAGCCATGATCACATTGAATGGCGATGCTGGCTCGAAGGGCCGAATGGCCTACTCCTGCATCTATTGTCTATTGTCTATAACCAATCTGATAATCTGTTTATTATGAGGTTATTTGAAGACCAAAAATTGGGCTGCGGTACTCAGCTGTCATCCTTCAAAGGAGCTTTGTGGGATAATTCGCATCAACCCAAGCAAGAGAACATGCTCCATTTAACACCTCATCCAATTGTCAGAATGACTGATGGCACAACAGTGTCAGTGAGATACAGGTTCATGAACTCCTCGGTCTCACCTGACACACACACATCCTTCATAACCTCGCACAGATCCAACACACTTCACTGCTGATTTAACAAGCATCATTTTTGTTCCCCTCATAACCTCCCTTATGAACAAAATGAACCCAAGCTACTGCTCCACAGTGGTCTCAGACCAGCCATGCCTCTCTCTGACCTCCAGCCACTTCACTGGGTTTCGAGAAGAAGCAACAGCATCACAGAATGAAAAAAACCTTCCCAATGGCACTCACACCACTGACCACCGAAACGCACCAGCTCAGGACTTGCCAACCCTAAGCATTTCCTGTTGCAATATCCCCAAGGTATCTGAGCGTGCTCATGCATTATCCATAGCAACAATCACACGTGATTTTTCTCTTAATCGCTGCATTACTTCTGCTCTCAACCAGTTGCCCATATTCTTGCAAGCACACATTCTTCCCTCCAATCCGTACATAAAAATGCCACAGAAAGCATTGGGCAACACAGCGGCGCAGTGGTCGAGTTGCAGCCCTACAGCGCCAGAGACCCGGGTTCCATCCTGACAATGGGGGCTGTCTGTATGGAGTTTGAACATTCTCCCTGTGACCATGTGGGGTTTCTCTGGGTGCTGTGTCGGATAGAACTATTGTGCAGGTGATTGCGGTCGGCGCGAACTCTGTGGGCCGAAGGGCCTGTTTCATCGCTGTATCTCTAAACTAAACTAAAAAGGATATTGATTTCATACTTGTATCTTCCAGTCCCTTAATTCCTGTTACCTTAGAATCATAGATACAGCAAAGAAACAGGTCTTTCTGCCCATCGAATCCATGCTGTCCATCAACTACCCATTGAGACATCCTGTACTAATCCCAGTTTAATACTTCTCCCCCTATTCCTGTTCACTCTCCCCAGATTCTACCGTTGAGCTATGCACCAAAGACAATTTACTGTAACCAATTGAACTATTGCTTCAACTACACAGCTCAGGAGCACCTGGAGAAAACCCACATGGTCACAGGGAAAATGTGCAAACTCTGCACAAACAGCATCCAAAGTCAGGATTAAACCCAGGCCTCTACCACCACAGTGCCATCCACAACTTGAACTGAACTTGGCTCCACTTTATTCCACCCACGAGCACAGATCAACTTCACTTCACAAAACCAACATCCTTCAAATACTGAGTAGCACCACAAATCTACCACAAATATACACACTCAAAGCAGAAACATGACCTTTGTGTGTCAAATGAAGCCAGCGCAGGCACAAAACAGAAACAAGTAAAAACTTACCTGAAAGTGCAAAATAATGGTCCAGATCAGTCCCAAGGTTAGTTTGGGGTTCCCATCAGTTATGTCGTCATTTCTAATGTTCACCAATTTGACCTGTTTCACCAGACACAAATTGAAAGTTAATTCAATTGTCCAACTGCAAAGTCTTCCGAGACGAGGAAGAGGAGCGTATTTTGATAATGTTTCTATAGGGGGGTTGCACGTAAGGTCATCGGGTCAAAGAACATGACGCATGGAGCAGCTCAATCCATGTGGAGGACATGGCAGCCTACGGCATACACTGTTAATACACAAAACGCGTATGTTCTTACCTGTTAAAAACCGCTTAAATGGTCAATTTTTGCACTGTAAATAATTGTGGAAATCGGGGTAACCGTGAGAGACATTTATCCTACATCAGAATTCCAAAAGTGAGAGAAATTATAGTAGAGAGAAGCGAGAGCTGAAGGGACAACAACAGCTAAAGTGGTTGGTGAACATTGGACGTGCAGATATTAAGATTGAAAATATTGGGATTTACCGCATTTGCTCACTGCATTTCATCCAACAGTTATTTGTGTTTTTTCTTGATTCCTTTGGTATCTAAAAAGTTTCAGAAGTGATAAATCTGGCTGTAAAATTTTAAAATCGCCCATGGTTTTGAAATGGGTTTTTACATGAAAAAGAATACACTTCTGAAGCTAAACTGATCACTATAAAAATCGCAAACCATACGTGGGTTTTGAATTACATTTTATTCAGAAGCAAGCCAAGGAATGGCTTAATCGTTAGCTGTTAATTGGATATAATCAACCTCAGCAAATTGACAATATCCTATTGAAAGGGAGTGGGTGTTTAAGCTGTCAGGACATTTTATTATTTGCCAAAATATACATCTCAATAGCATAATGTTAGAAAACTTACTTTTCCACACACCACTGGTACGTTTGGAGATTTTTTTAATGATCAATTTAGCTTCAGAAGCGTTTTCTTTTTGCATGTAAAAACCCACTTGAGAATCATGGGCGATTTTAAAATTTTACAGGCAGATTTATCACTTCTGAAACTTTTTAGATACCAAAGGAATCAAGAAAAAACACAAATAATGCCTTACAGTTGATGAAATGCAGTGAGCAAACGCCATAACCCAATCTTGATATCTGCACGGCCAATGTTCGCCAACCACTTTAGCTGTTGTTGTCCCTTCAGCTCTCGCTTCTCTACCATCATTTCTCCTCACTTTTGGAATTCTGAAGTAGGATAAATGTCTCTCACGATTACCCTGATTGCCACAATTATTTACAGTGCAAAAATTGACCATTTCGTTGGTTTTTAACAGGTATGAAAGTACGTGTTTCGTGTATTAACAGTGTATGCCGTAGGCTGCCATGTCCTCCACATGGATTGAGCTGCTCCATGCGTCACGCTCTTTGACCCAATGACCTTACGTGCAATGAAGCTCAAAGGTAATTTTACAATTCCCACAGACTTCAGTGGACCTTTGAGATTCTGCACTGTGCCTGAGGCTGGCAATGGTTTAATGGAGAGGATTTCCAGCATACCATCCTGCCCTTAATCGGAAATCAGATCAGCCAATGTATGCAGTAAAACTGCCAATTAAACAAGCCCAAAACAACGAGCCGAATTGTACATTCAAGGCACAAGCAGAACCAACATGTTCAATCTGAAGAAGGGTCTAGACCCAAAATGTCGCCCATTCCTTCTCTACGGAGATGCTGCCTATCATACTGGGTTGCTCCAGCTTTTTGTGTCTACCTTCATATTCAGAAGAAATGTTGATAAGGTTTCACTGAACCAAACACTTCCCCTCCCTCTTCCAATTTTCTCACCACCATCTCACTGATGTCATCTACTTTGGCTGTTTCAAGTTGACAAGTGCTGTAGCCCAGCCCACGAGCCTGCTCCCCACAATTCAGCTGGTGCCCTAGTGCACACACTGTGCCACCTTGGTGCTGGGAGGAAAACCAGCCAAGCCTATTGCTGAAAAAGACATAAAAGGCCCCACTTAACATTTACCTTTCTCTCGCCTACCACAATCAGTCTGAAGAGCGGGGTACTGATTGGGGATGATCAGCCATGATCATATTGAATGGCTCGAAGGGCTGAATGGCCTATTCCTGCACCTATTGTCTATTGTCAAATGTCTAAGAAGGGTCACGACCCAAACAGTCACCTATCCATGTTTTAGACTTTAGAGATACAAGATGGAAACAGGACCATCAGCCCACCGAGTCCGCACCAACTAACGATCACCTTGCACACTAGCACTATCTTACACACTAGAGACAATTTACAGAAGCCAATTAACCTTCAAACCTGTACATCTTTGGAATGTGGGAGGAAACCAGAGCACTCGGGAAAAATCCACGCCATCACAGGGAGAATCTTAGGTAGACAAAAAAGCTGGAGAAACTCAGCTGGTCGCCTATACCTTCGCTCCATAGATGCTGCCTCACCCACTGAGTTTCTCCAGCTTTTTTGTCTACCTTTGATTTTTCCAGCATCTGCAGTTCTTTCTTAAACAGGGAGAATCTTGATTCTTTGCCCAATTATTCATAGTTTCTAGTATTGGTCTTAAAAACTCCTGCCAGAGGTCATATTTACTCTTCATTAACTCTGTCAAGGCCGTCTAATTTTGAACAGCACGATTAAACCTCCTGCTGGTCTTCTCTATTGGATGAACAATGCCTGTTTCTCTAATCTCTTGCATCATTTCTGTTAAGTTTCTTGGAGTCATCAAGTCTTACAGCATGAAAACAGGCCCTTTGGCCCAACTTGCCCATACTGGCCAGCATGTTCCATCTACTCTAGTCCTGTCTGCGTTTGGACCATAACCCTCTAAGCCTGTCCTACCCATGTACACGTCTCATTTTTTCCTCAAGCTTCGCAATAGTGCCTTCCTGAAATACCGTTCCTATTAAATCTATCATCCCACACCTTAAACCTACATCCTCTGGTTCTCGTTTCCCCTACTCTGGGCAAGAGACTTTGTGCATCTACCCGATCTGTAATCTGTAAGACTTCTTCCTGAAGCACTCTAACAGAACTGGACATCAAATTTGAGCCGAACCCTAATAAAACATTCACTTAACATCTTCTTGAATTGAACTCTTATTTATAAAACAGAGGATCCCATATATTTTAACACCCTTGTCAACCTGTCCTCTGATTCTCAAAGATGTGTGTGTACAAAACCAGAATCATCTACTCAGGAACATTGAACACCATTGTAATGATAGCTGATTAGTTCCATTTTTAAGAGGAAATTATCATTGCAGAATTGACAGGGCAGAAAGTAACAATTAGATCTTCTGGTTCAGACCAAAGGTCTCTGTCAAACTGTCTTTACCAAACCCCAGCAGTAGCCCTTGCTGTCTCCTCCCGTTCCTCTGCCCTCGGACTGTCTCCTCCCATCCCTCAGCCTTCGGGCTCCTCCTCCTTCTTTTTCTTTTCTTCTCCCCGCCCCCCCACCCCCCATCAGTCTGAAGATGGGTTTTGGCCCGAAACGTTGCCCATTTCCTTCGCTCCATAGATGCTGCTGCACCCGCTGAGTTTCTCCAGCATTTTTGTGTACCTTCGATTTTCCAGCATCTGCAGTTCCTTCTTAAACAGCATAAACCCTTGTTCCTTTCACTCTCCATGAGTTTATGATGTTCCATTTTGAATGCATCCAGGCTATTTCACATCCATCTAAATAGGCACAAGTGCTGTACTCAAACTGGACTCTGTATCAAGAAGATTCTCCCAATCTCAGGTGGATTTATTGGTGACTAACTTATATCTACGCCTTCTAGTTTTCATCTCCATCCACCATCAACCCAGTGAAAACATGCCCTGGACATTCATACTGTTAAACCGTGCCACCGCCTTGAAGATTTCTACCCAGTCGCCATTCCAAGCAAATCCCTCCCAGCTACTCAAGCTGGTTCATGGAACGCAAACCCACCTGTCGGCGCTTCAAGTAGTCCAGTGCAATCTGTACATTCTGTAGTCTGTGGAAACGCATACGTCCTTTCTCACGGGGCTGCGTTTAAAAAGAAACACAAGGACATCAGATTAATAACACGCCTCAAAAGCGGATGGAGAAAACTTTAATCGGACGTTAGCCCTTGAAGGATTCACTGCAGTTCTCTGAAGCTTTGCATGCATTGTTGTGGCCGCACAGCGTGTGTCTACTCTTGGCGAAGTGCGAAGTGAGGAAGCTTGAGAGTTTGAAGCATTCATCAGCAATACCCGGGGCCGCTCCAAATTTGCAAAAGTCAAATTAAACAACCAAAACCACGAGGCGCTTGGGTTGGCGCTCCTCCCTGTCCTTAGCACCAATGTCTGAAGACAGGAGGACAGCCGAGCCAAACTTAACAGACAATCAATGACATTGCAAATCTTTCGGTAGGAAATTTACCAATGGAGAGAATTTCATCTGCTCTACTTCGAGGAGAAATGTGCAAAACAATAAGCACACCAAATATGTAGGGAGGATCTGCAGATGCTGATTTATACCAAAGATAGACAAAAAATGCTGGAGTAACTCAGCGGGTCAGACAGCATCTCTGGGGAAAAAAAGAATCAATGATGTTTTGAGTCAGAACTGTTTTTCAGACTGAAAGTTAGAGGTGGGGTGGAGGGGAACTGGAGGCAAGAAAAGGCCAGAATAAATCAGGGCCAGCAACAGATGAATTCAAGAAGGCTGGAGTCCATAATGGCCCATTGTCGGCTGGGGAAGAATAACAAATAGTTGAGGTTAGGTTGCCTTCTGAAACAGCCTTGACCAAGTTATTTTTAAACCACACATGGCAAAATTTTGGAAGTACCACAGTGGCTCTGAATATGAGAGAACGCAGCACAGTGTGCAGAATGGGAGAGCATTGGCTGCCCACTCCAACAGTTTGCTTCTCAAACGGGTGCCAAGATATACTGGTGCCAAAACAATGTAGAAAATCCCCTCAGATGGAAGGAGCAAAGAGTACATGTACTCTTATTGAAAACAGATCTTACCCTCAGGGATCATCACTCAGCTGCCGTTTGTTGGCTTAAGAACCAAGCTGAAGGCAGATGGTGCTAATAAGTAACTTGTAGCTCCTCTCAGTGGCAGATAAAATGCTCTCGGTGTCACAAAAAAAGTGAAATTAACTCAGCCAGGTGATTTATTTTTAAAAGGTGAAGTATTTTAATGGTCAGCTTTAGTCCATAGCTACCATTTGCAGATTAGAGACCCCGGCGTTGAGGCAAGCAATATCGAATTCCCTGTGGTCAACTTGCATGACCAATTGTCCTGCATTATCAATGTAGACACCACTAAGCGAGTCAACAACATTACAATACTCGCAGCAGATGGTCTATTTACCTAGAGAATTATCCATTTAAAATGCACACACAACTACCAGTGTACGGAATCTATTCAACAAGAGTCACTAGGGGACTACGGCAAATAAGCTACTGCTAAATCTACTGCGAAGAACGACACAAAATTCTGGAGGAACTCAGCGGGACAGGCA